>NC_051155.1:44341285-44554222 GCF_013339745.2 Dermacentor silvarum
GGTCTCGGTCAGATACGCCGAGAAATCTGTCGGTTCTGACATAGAAATGGTCCGCCTATTGATTGAGATGACATAAGGCGTCATTGGTTTACGAGTAAATGCCACTAGTGCGCATTTTTCTGGTGATATACTGAGACCTTGTTTACACAAGTAGCTCGCTGTCAAAGTTGCTGCTCTTTGAAGCCGCGCACGTATCTGTGGACGTGTGACTGCCGAAGTCCAGACACAGATGTCGTCTGCGTATATTGAAATCTTGATGGTAGTTGGCAAGTATTCAGCAAGTCCAAGAAGAGCGAGGTTGAATAGCGTCGGGCTGAGAGCACCGCCTTGAGGAACGCCTCTGCTGGTATAGCGTCGCGTAGTCGGGCCATCGTCAGTTAACACAAAGAATGATCTTGCAGATAGGTAACTTGCAATCCACAAAAAGACTCGACCACCTAGGCCAACCGTTGCAAGATCATCGAGAATGGCCTCATGTAGTATGTTATCGTATGCGCCTTTTACATCTAAGAATAAAGCTGCAGATAAACGCTTACGGGACCTTTCGTGCTGAACATATGAAACGAGATCAACTACATTGTCGATGGAAGAGCGGTCACGTCGGAAACCAGCCATGGAATTCGGATAAATCTTCAGGCTCCAAGAAAACCGGAAGTTGACGTAGGGCCAGTGAAGGCGGAGCTTAGCCCCAATCGCTCGGCGAACGTGCTGAGGAGAGAAAGTATAGCTAGGGAGGAGGGTAACTTGTAATCGTCCGTAGGTCGCTTAATATGAGATGCTTCACACAAATTGTTGTGTGAATGTTTTACTGTAGCTGTACCTGTAATAACCCTACGCGTCTACAAAATTTGTCCGAACCGTTTCAGGGACCCTTTAACATTCAGGGGTACCGAAGGGGTCGCTACTTGACGCTGATCCCCTCTTGGCTCGTTCGCTGCTTGGTCGTCCAGCTCTGCTGCACTGTCGGGAAGGCCAGGGTCATAGAGTATCCAAGTAAATACCCTAGAGGGAAATGTGGCGCTAGTGTTTACAGAGATTCTCCTGAGCATTGCCTCAACCTACATGGGAATGATGGGAAGTACAGGCTTTGGATTGACTTATGTCTTGAGACTGGTGGCGTTTTCTTGCAGCGCAGTAAACGAAGCTGTATTAAAGTATTTTCACGTAAGATTTAATTTTATTTCTGCAGTGTTCTATATAATGCACAATACATTGTATAATGTTTGTATGACTTTGAGATCGAAGCACGGTTTACTACCAGGGCATGCATTGTTCTGCAATTCTGTTCCTGATTTAGTGCCGGTGAATAATTATTTATTTATTTTTATAACAGCAACAACAACCGTGCATATGCTTATATAAAAGATACTCTGCAAATATTTATGGATATAAAAATTTTGTATTGTGAGAAAAGTGTTGTGCCTTTGAGAGAAATGCTATAAGTGTCGTTGCAAACGACACCTGCTTGCTGCGAACGCGGGAAAAGTGAACTTTTCTCGCAGACGGTAGCACTTGCGAGTTCTCTCACTCTTTCGAAAGGCTGCGTCGGCTGTCACGATTGCTTAACGTCTTCGAGTACTTTTGAGCACATCTGCTGCAGTGCTAACTGGGGCGCTTGTGGCCTCGTACGAGTGCTTCCTTATATTTTATGTTGACATACAGCTTATCCTGAAGCGCGCGCCATCAGCTGTTATGTCGTGGCTTTACACTTACTCGTTTTGTGACAGCAGACTAAAGCCAGGAAGCAGCAACCTTTCCTACCACACGTAAGTTTGTGTTCTCAAATGTCCTGAAGCACACATTTCAGAGCACATAAACGAGTAATGTGTAATGAAGCCCTCAATCAAATTTGATTGTCAAGCCACTAGAAGTACAACTATGCAGTAAACAAAATTCGTTATGCATGCAGTCTTCGCATTGCACTCTGCATATCACCAGTATAAAAACTTACTGGCAAGTTAATAAAACACCCAGCACATGGCTGCAGCTAAACTTTACCGCTTTAAGGCCTGCAGTCCAAATAAAAGCACGTACAAGAAGCCAAAGAGCTGTAGCAAAGCAGTAAGTTGCATATACATACTGACCAAGCAAAGAGCGACTGAAGGAAAGATGTTAGGTGCAACGGTAAGAGACAGGAAGTGAGCAGTGTGGGTCAGAGAGAAAACGGAGAAAGCCGATATTCTGTTTGACATTACAAGAAAAAAGAAAGGAGTTGGGCAGGCTATTTAATGCATAGGGCACATAACTGTTGGAGACCATTAGTGTTGCAGAATGGGGTGCGAGGAAAACATCATAAAAGCTTCACCTCTTCTAAGAAAGTTACAAATGTAATCTCACTACTATTTTCACGTTTCAAATTTTATGCATACATTTTTAAGCATGACATAATAATTTTTTCTGAGTCCGACTCGCAACCCTGCACACAAAGATTAATATCCTAAGCATTGGCGGGATACAAAACATGTCACTAGCATTTGTTGTGTGCTATCAACAGGTAGAAACAAAGAATATAAAGATGTGGCCAAGTTGCATACTACCAATCGTGGTGTTTTGAGCATGCATAAACTAATCATGTTGCCCTCAAACAACTGAAAAAAATAAGCTTCTTGCCTGTGCAGATAGCGATGTCTACTCTATCCATTTGGCTTGATGAAGGCAGTGCATAGGGGAAATATAGTAGCTGCCTCAAAGAGAGGTTAAGAGAGCATATGTGTAACATGCACAAGGCTCCAATAAAAAGGTACTTATGTACACCCTGCGAAGATTGCAGATGTGAACTGCCATTAAAAATACAGAAGTACTAATTAATACATAATAGCAAACATGCAGTCATTCAGCTGATTGTGGAAGTAAAAATTGGAGGAAACATGCACCGCAACACAATCCACCACCTTCTCTGATAAAGAATGGTAGTAACTGCTTGAGTGTAAGTAAGATAATCCTTGCCAGCTTTGACTAATATTATTTCATGTTCCATCTGTACTGTTACAGTAAGTTTTTTTCTGTTTCTTTTTTGCACCATGGTGTATGTGTATGTGTGCGTGTGTATAAATAGCAAATTGAGAAACAAATAAATTGAAGCTGTTAGTCAGAACCCACATATGTCATTATGTCTTTCAAGTAGGGGTGTTAGAATATACGAATGTTATAGATGAATGAAATACAAATATTTCAGGAAATAACCTGGATTAACGAATCAAATATAAATTATTTTATCACTTGTAAACAAAGTAAAAAAATAAAAAGTCCTGTGGAGTCTGTTTTACTTCAAAAAGCTTATCAACATTTGATACATTTAATGGCATTATCAAGTGGATATTATTATCACATGAAAAGTTTGTAAGTGAGAACAAAAGAAATGTGACTGTATATGATGAAATATGAATATCACAGTAATCCGCCTTTTGCATGTCCCGAGTGCGCATGCGCTGTACCCTAGCGGCGAGCGCCGAAAACGTTTTGTACGGCGTCGGTGGTTCGTGCAGCTGACGACGCACGCGTATGCAGCATAGCCGTCGAGCACACGAACTCTTTATGGTCAGCGCTGTGCCGATCGACGATGCGGTATTTGCGCTGTGTTTCAGTAGAAACTTCAGCTGTTCACAGCGACATTCGGTTAACGTCCGGTACATCACAATATATGCCGACACGACTCTGATGTCGATCAGAAGTCGACCTCACGCCGGCGCCAGCGCTCGGCCGGCTGTAGTTGTGATACTGTGCCAGTGGGAGGCCTATATTGTCATACAAATATATGACGAAGAAGCCACCGACGACGCGACCGACGACAGCGAGTTATCGTAGTGTGACAAGTTTTCGTGCCGACGACGCCGACAAAACCAATGTGCTGATCGCCGTGCGAGTGGCCGCCGAGTGAGAACATCGCACCGACAACGTGAATATCGCCGCAAATGCGCTCGTGTATCTATTTATTGACGCTCAAATTGAGTCGAAACGTGCTTCCGACGCTGATATGCATGATTTCCAGACCTTTACAGCCCTCCACATCAAGTTTGAGGCGGTGTCGGTCTCGTTCAGGCAGCTTCATTACGCCTAACACAGCTGACGAGTTCGTCCGCTACCGGCGGACCTGAAATATAGGATAAGCAAGTACGACAAAGGAAACTGCTTATATAGTTCGGTACTGACCTTACCGACTTGAAGTGAACAACTCTTAGCATAGTACGTTGCACACACAGAGTGGGAAGCGGCGATACGGCGCAGTGCTAATACCGCGGTACAGGCACCGTTCTTGAACGAA
Organism: Dermacentor silvarum; assembly: GCF_013339745.2. Taxonomy (NCBI): domain Eukaryota; kingdom Metazoa; phylum Arthropoda; class Arachnida; order Ixodida; family Ixodidae; genus Dermacentor; species Dermacentor silvarum. Next base: position 44,345,547 of record NC_051155.1, read on the forward strand.
GGCTGTCGGTCGCAGTCGCCGGCGCTTCCACGAACGAAGTGCAACTACGGAGAGTGTATTTTTATGCTGCCTTAGTAGTTACCGAAAACACAGTTTGCCTCTTATGCTAAACAGGCAACAAGTGATGGCCCTTTCGATATTGCATCGTAAGCAACAACACCGCTCGTTGCCACGCGAGTACGGCGGGCATCGTCATTTTCGCGTGCCAGTGCGGCTAGGTGGTCGTTGTCGCCGTTTTCGATGTGCCCGGGACGTTCATGCCTTCTCGTCTCAGTGTGATCGCTTCTGATATGTGCATGAGACGTGTTCATATACGCTTTGAACATTTCCTCATTATTTCGTGTGAGCGGTGCACGGTTTCTACAGTACTTGAAGCGAACAGCGAGCGGTGGCCGTACGCGTGCCGATGTAAACAAATGCGCCGTTCTTGCGTTGCATGAATACTCTGGGCGCAGTGTCGCCCCTTCAAAGAGCTATGGCCACTGTGGTCAAAGCTCAGCTATAAAAGCAGTTTTCAGCAGTTTTTATCATCCTATTAGCTTACGTTCAGTGCAGGTCTAGCAGTGGCAAATGCATGAACTCGGCTGCTATATATATATATATATATATATATATATATATATATATATATATATACATACACGATACGGCTAACCTCCGCTGAGCGGAATCTACCCCAACTTAAAATTGACGTGGGCGGCTGGCGAGTGCTCACGTTCGTGCATTGCAACTTCCGAAGCATGTTTGGACTCATATTCGGTACGAATAAATAAGTATAACAGGAATACAAGCGTAAGCGGTGTGTCAATCGCGTTACGGTGCGATGTATTCGTTCAGAGGCACGGTGACTGGTTTTGTCGGCGTAGCTGCACGAAATCCCGTCATCATATTTCGACGACTTGCGGTTGTAAGTCGCACCAGAGTCGTTGCCGGCCTATGCATCCTGTCCAACACTCACACAACGAAAATTACAACGACTGACAAATGCACAAACCCATTTCAGCTCGCTTCTTGCAGCATGCTTCTGCGTCACGCGGGGCCCCGACGCCGTACGTTTCTCGCGGAGCCCTGCTAAGGTGGCGCCACAGCGCAATGCAAAAGGCGGATTAACCAAAGAGCACCTCAGCCGATATGCTTGTAGAACTGTTATGCTCATTGAAGGAGCCAAGTGCATAACTACAAAGTACTGAACATTGTTTTAAAGGAACCCAAACAGGGAAACATTGACCAGAGTAACCAGTTGGGCTTGTTGGTTGAACATTTTAGAAGGCTACAGCGCAGAACCGACGAAGACAAGGGAGGCCTAGAAAGTACAGTGCTGTATCTGTGTACTTTGTGTGCTTCTCTTCGTTGGTTCTGCACTGTAGCCTTCTACAATGGAGACATTGCTTAAATAATAATAAGAGTTCCCTAAATATATATACAAAATTCGTAGACAGCCTAAGGCAATACATGCCTGTAAAAAAAGTGTACACCACTTGCATAAGTAATCTACTCCATGCATACCATCAGCAACTTGTTGATCTATGCAAAATCTGTGGTTCTCCTTCGACAAAATCATGCACAAGTCTTCACGTGCAATAGTATTTTTCCTAGTCGACTGCAAAAGCTATTTCTGTCCTTGTAATTTCAACGAAACGAATATAGTAGACTTGCATTATCTTGACCCTGGTGAGACCGACAAAATTGATCGAATTATCTGGCAAGTCTAATTAAACAAGATGCATAAAAAATGGCAAAATGCACTGCTCATTCACTTGGCAGTATCTTCCCTATGCTAACATGCCCCCGAAACAAACGCAAGCCCACTTTCTGTCTGAAGCAGAAAACCAACACAGAAATTACATTAAAGCTCTCAGACAAAGTAGAAATCTAACGCGTACCTGCTTTCTAGCAAGAAAAATACGTAAGGAACTAATGTGCTGCACATTAGTGTCCGGTTTTCTAAAATCAGCTTTGCCGCAATACAGCGTTGTTATGTTGTAAAGCATATGACTGCTGCGAAGGTTGTTTTGGTTACGTGTCTGATTGCAACGGGCAGGCAATTTTTGACCAAATGTTCTTACAAAAAAAAAAGGCACATGTTAGAATCTGGTAAATACTATAATCTCACATTCTGAGCTACGGTTACTGCTTGAAAATCTTCCTAAGGCAGGCCGAAAGTAGGCACTTTCAAGGTAGGATGACTTGGATTCAATGCATTTGAAGTGACCAGATGCCAGCACTCGTTGAGCCAACAAGGAAAAAGCCTGCTTTATTGTCTTGGGGTGTTGTTTATATGCGCCTGGATCCCAGGGAAAGGGAATGCGGGGAGGCGAAAGTGATGGCCACCAGATAATCCGTGATAGCCGCCACGCGGTGCGTGTACGGTGACGTCACAACAGCATTCATTGTCCCCTAAGCTCCACTGAGACAGACAATGCCACTAAAGGGGTCGCTATTGGGGTCACCATAGCGTTCAGGCGCGTTCGTACTTACTGGTCAAGTTCTAATTATATGACAAAGGCCAATTTTAGTATCAAAATAATGGAAGTTTGGCCCCATTGAAATGCGTGGGCACCAGCGGGGACCTTTGGTCAAGATCAAATTAACTGGAGTCAAATGAACGGAAGTGTACTGTATTAGACAACTTCCAACAGTGAACTATAGAATCAAATAGCGAGGATAAGTCAGTTCATATGCAAAATTTCTAATGTTCAAGCTTCCATATTGGCCAGAGGTGTAATGACAAACATCTGTCTTTCAGCTCGTGCAGGTGCTACGAGTTGACTACATTGCTGCAGAAGAGGCCCCACCCCTACAGTAGTCCTTGTAGCTGATGCCTGCAGTGAGGCTCAGACACCAAGCGAGCATGCAGAGGTCAGCATGAAATGTAAGAAAGGTGACGAGTGAGCTGATGTGTAATCTGTTCGGATGCAGGCGCAAGGCATTTCATCAGAGGGCAGGCAGGCTAGGGATGACCAAGGGACAAGTGATAACTGTGCATCAAACCAGGGGCATCCACAGACTGTTGAAACCCTGCACCACCAGGACCACACATACTCCTCAAAAGAAAGCCCTAGAACCAAGGCAAAGTGGTTGGGAGAGTCCATCAAGGAAGCCAGACAAAAGATGAAAGTGCTTGAAGCAAAAACAAACCATTAGTGAGTGAAGCCGTACCCTGCAGAGTATGATTGATGATATCAGGAACAAGTTTTTGATTACAGAGGAGGATGCTGGAATGATCTGGTAACGTACGAGTCGAAATACTTAATAACTGGTGCAAAAGTGCCACAGAGCAGCCTCGAGGCAGGAGGCCTCAGTATGAAAACAAGAAAATTTGCCCCGGCACTAAATTATTACTCTCCTCGTGCATGTGACTATGTGAGTTCATTGTTTGCCATGCCTAGTGTGCAATCTATACGGCAGTGGCTCAGATTTGTTGGAGGCTGGCCTGGCTTCAGAGCTGAAGGCCTAACATCGCTCAATAAACAGCACAAGAACAACACGCCAATGCCTGTGCTCCATCCTTCTTGATGGAATGAGCATCAAGAAGGCGTGCGAACTGGACCATTCAAGTGGGCGACTGGTAGAGTTTGTGGATCTGGGAAATGGTCAGGAACCTCACGATGCAGACATCCCCCTTGCTACAGAGGTGCTTGTATTCATTGTGGTAGAGTTGGCAGCGCCGTGAAAGATGACTTTCGGATATTTCCTGAACGCTGTACTTTCAGGAGAAGTTGTCATGTTACAGTGCATTCATCATTAGATTAGTCAGTGTCCACTTCCTGATTCTAGCTTACTAATGTGTTCCGCAAGCTGTTCTTGATTGTACCTTTTCCTTTTCATACGATTTGTTTATCTGTCACTCTGATGCAAACCCTGGAAACAAAAAAATGAATGACTATATATATACAGCTACTCGTATACACACTGCTTCCAGTGCGCAATTATGAATTCCCACTCTGCTGCAAAGCTGGCACACACACTGCACTTATCTTAGTACTAATCTGCAAACTCAAAAGCATAAGAAGTCAATTTCACGTAAAGATTAGCTAAGTTCAATTGCAAGCAGCAGTGGCAGCACAACACCACCGCACACTTCCAGGATTTGCAATACACCAATTATTTTATAAGCAAGAAACGTCAACTTATTACTATAGTGTTTTTCATTTTTATTTGAACTACAATATCTGAAACGCAGCATTTTCTTTTTAATTTTATCAGATGCAACATTTTTTCATCAGGCCCGTGACACAACGTTAGTAAACTAGTCAGGAATGTAACTAGGACTAGTTGCAAGCTGAAATATAAATGAAAGCTGCAAGTGAAATAATTCTGCATGGTGTGCGCCAGAAACTTATGCTGAATATCCCCACATGCAATCAAGCTAACGTAGCTGGTATGGATTTATATGGGCTCCTATAAAAGCGAGCGCAATTGACAGACGACGACGAAGGAAAAACAAAAACAAAAAACAAAACATGCAAGTCAACGGCGCTCGCACACGCCGGCCCGATCAGTCGTCCCACAAGAAAGCATCAGTATAGATATATACAGAATCGCGACGCATTTGAATGAAAGTCCCCACTGAAACTTGTGGTGTTTTCTACATGCTTTAAAGGTTCTAAGAATAGAACATGTGCATAGTATTGTGCTTGTATCAGTAGTACCTTCTAATTGCTCTTTTGAAGTTTGATAAAGCGGCTAACGCTACCGCGCCAATCTAGCACACTTAACAAAGGCAGGTCAAAACAGTCAAAACACGTTCTCTCACCTTTTACGATGTCGTCACCATGCCGCGACACAAACATCGGTCCAGTCGCTAGCCCAGCGCGCTATCGCTACTTCGAGCAACCGAACAAAAACAGAGAGCTTGAGAGCTTTGCGCCGCACTGCCCCACTGCGGATTGTAGCAACTTTGCTTGAAGCGAAACTAGCGAAACCAAAACTGACAAAGAAATACCTGTAGACTAGTTCGCCTGTCAACAGAAAACCAATGCGTAGCTTGTACTTCCCATAATTCCCATGACTCGTATTCCCATGATGGTTGAACGATCGCAGCGCCAGATTTCCCCCTAGTTACAGTACAACCCCGCTGTTACGTTCCCGGGTGCTGCGTTTTTCCGGCTGTTACGTCGTTTTTGGCCGGTCCCGGCACAGCTCCCATATAACCCAATGCATTGGTAACCCCGCTGTTACGTCGCAACTGTGGGACCATTCCCGCATCATACGTTGTGAACTCCCACCCCGCGCTGGCCCGAGCGGCCATTTTGACTTTTCATGTCGCCTGGCTTGGTTGCTTGACGACGGCATTGGCCGGCCAAAGTGCCGGGGGCGACACTTATGACGTATTTTCGGTTTCCGCCAGCAAAAGCATGGCCCTTGAGATCCGTATTTGTTATCTAAAGATGGTGTCTATGATGCGTTGCGGCCCTAAAATTGTTTTTGGCTCATAGATGTTCGGTATAAAGTCCAAGGGCGATAACGCCGTCCCCGCGCGCTGTATGCTGTGTGTGTGAGTGAACGCGTGCGCGAGGGGAGCCGGCGACCGCGTCTAAATCTCGCGCGCGAAAGAAAGAAAAACAGGGAGGAAGCGCAACTTCCGTTCCGTTCGAGGCACCGGCGAGGGGGGAGGGATAGCGGGCAGCGTTGTGCTCTTAACTGCGTACTGCGCGGCAGCGCGCGGTCGCGGGCCGTATCTTGAAAGCGATCTGCGTTGGGGGCAGAGTGTACGCAGTGTAGGTGCGTCGGCGGCTCGTAGCTTTGCGCGTACTGTGTGTTCTCGGCGCTCAGTTTGCGTTGAAGCGATAGACAACAGCACGAAGGTCACTTCGCTCGCTTCTGCATCCTCACGCTGGCGTTTGACAGCGCGTGTCCGCGCTCATCCAGTGGGATGTGTTAATGTTTGCCTGTGGGCGCTGACACCATGCTTGTTAATATAGTTAATAAGCGAATGTTTACAGGTTTATACGGACGATAAAGCTACTATTCTTACTTTGTATATAGCTGTCTACTAATTTGCTATCGCAATCGATACTTCGGCTGTCGGGCGCAACAACGAATTTTTTTCACACCTAAGAATTAAAATAATATTGTGTGCAGTTCAACACTACTACCATTTCTAAATTTTTCCTATTTACCTGCTCTTGCATTTCCCGGCTCTTACGTTTTCTTTACGGTCCCGTGAAAAACGTATCAGCGGGGTTCCACACTAATATGAAACTGTGTGAAATATGAAACTGTGTGGCCGGCTGGGTTGGCTCAAGGCTCGGGAGCAATGGCAACGCTGACGTGCGAATCGCCAGCCACAGAAACTGTTGACGTCAACGTTGAGCCTCCCGTAGACACCTGCGGAAGAAACTCTAGGCAATCTTGCGGCATCCATGTGCTGTTGTCTTCCAGTATGAAAGCACAACTTCCATTCTTACCCACTATTTTGAGGGGTTCGCTGTAGAACAAATCTCTCTTCCTGGAAACGTTGTTTTTTTACGCTTACGAAATCACCCGTACGGCACGTCGGCATCTCCGCCCCTCTTTTTCGATCTGTGTACTCCTTGCTGGTCATCTGCTTATCCCTCACCTACTTTTGTAATTGGGCAATTTCTGGTGTGGGCTTGTCAAAAAAAGGCTGGGCTTGGAAATCCAAATATGTCCAACAGGGTGCGTGGAGCGCGTCAATGCAAGAGTACAGCTGGTGGCACCGCCGTTGTTGCATGTGGTGTGCTACGGTAAACAGCAAGGTACTCCAATACTGCTGTCTCAATATGTTGCAGGCAGGGCATAAACCTTTATTTTCTTTTACATAATTTTTACTTGCCCAACACCATCTTCTGTCTCAATAGGTCGCTGTTCCAAGGCCGCAAGCTGAATGTAGTCTTTCAAGACTGCTGAAACGTTCGACCTGTCCGCTACTTTGTGGATGATAGATCGATGAGCAGCAGTGCTTAATTCCGCACTTTTGGAGAAAAAGAACCTCGAAAAGTGTGGACTTCAGTCAGTCCGTGATCTATTAAAATATCATCAGGGTACCCCTCTGGACTGAAGACTGCTGTCAAGAACCCGATGCATTAGACGCCACACTTGGATCAAAGCATACCTCAGGCCACTTCGAATAAAATTCAACTAAAGTTAATGCAAACTTGCAGCTCTCCTTAGCCCCCGTAAAGGGACCGACAATGTCTAGCGCTAGTTTCTGCCAAGCACGCTCAGGTAGCGGAATTGATTCCAGTGACGCTACCGCAGGTTTCGCTGATTTGTCTGCCGCTTGACAGACACTGCAACAGTAGACTGCCTGTTCTACTTGTTTGCCGAGTCCTGGCCACCAATACTGGTAGCGAAGCCTTTGTCTTGTGCGAACAATTCCCTGGTGGCCTTCATGCTCCGTCTCCACGAGCGTTGACGTCAGTGCAAACGGGATGACCAGGCGCTCGTCCCGCAATAGCAGGCTGTCCATGACTGCCAGCTTATCTTGCACGCAGAAAAAGGGGCGCAGCTCAGGCTGAAGATTGCATTTCGCCGGCCACTTAGTTGCGACGTAAGCCATCAGCTGCTGTAACAATCAGTCGGACTGACCAGCTTCTTGAAATTGTGCCTTTGTGGTGCAAGTGGAGACGAGGGACACGACTTCTTCCTCTTGTTCTTGTACCCTGAACAGAGGCAAGCGCAATAGCGCATCCGCCACCTTGTCACTTCCGCGGTGGTACAGCACATTAAAATTGTAGTATAGAAGACGCGCTGGCCATCTTGCAATTCGTGTAGACCGGCGACCAGTGCCTCGGGATGAGAGGAGAGGGTTGGGATGCGAGTAAGCGCGGAGGAGAGAGACGACTCGACGGCGTGAATCCCAACTGTCAACTGGTTTTATTTTTATTTTGCTTCAGCCGCCCTTGGGGCTGCTCGCCCTTTCCACTCGTCAGTATTGGTGGAGAGTGGAGGACGGGGGCGCGGGTGCAACCGGTATGGTGGCTAGAAAGGTTTCGGAGGTGCGCTCGCTGCTCGCCCTTGCCTGAGAAGCGTATCGCCGCAGCGCGGCTGTACCCGGTTTGGGTCGAAACCGGATATCACGTGGGGTCAGCGAGGTACTCCCTGCCCCTAGGTAGGCGTGAAAGTAGCTAGGGAATGATTCCTCGGCCATGCCTGCCATGTCCCCAGTCCCTGTGTGCCTAGAAGCAACCGCTGGCCCAACACACGCATGCACGTTGCGCGGGAGCGGCCGCATACAAGACGCCGCCGACAAGAATTCGCGGTGAGAACGTCGTCGACCGCATTACCGCCAACCCAAAGGACTGCGACCTCAAGGTACGTCTGCCGAAACTGCAACTTGTGACATAAAGCGGCGATGCACTTTCATTTTTTTCTTCTAATTTTAGGCCTTGCTCCTTCAGCTGTAGCGCGACGTGAGCCCTGCCATTTCACTTTCAAGATACGTAAGCTGCTTCGACACTGAAAATGCCGACGCAATGGTGAGTTGGAAAACCCATCGCTTATTTACGCTGCCAATTCGCGTGCATGCGACCCATACCTTTTTTGCGGCATGCGATTGAAGTAGAGACTGCGATCGTGACTTCATGGCCCTCGCATTGTTATCTTCTGCAACACCCAATCGTCGCGAGCTAACATGTTTTTCAAATTTGTCAGTGCTAGCGCATCTCTTGATGTGAGCGCAAGTTCGTGTCTTTAATGACACGTCAACAATGCGCTGATGTATGCACGCTGCATTGAATGATTTATTGTTTACCTTGGTCATTGATTACATTTAAAAAAAAGCTGGAGATATGTCCTTTGTTAAAATCTGAATTACTTAAAATGCGATCTTACGAGCACTTGAAAAGAAAAAAAATACTGGCTGATTAGTTTTCATATTCTACTACACCTGCCCGCTTCACAGCGGCTTACGAGCCAGAAATGTATGCAGCAACAGTTTACATTAAATGTAATATGTTACAAGACGACAGTAAATAATCTTGCACCCAAATTGATCATGAACAACAGCTGCTACAGGGGCGCAGATATTTGTACCAAATAACCATGTTCTCATAGCTGACAAGCGAGAGGGAAAATTTATTTCGTAGGAATGAAAAGCAGAGGTGAGCCTGAACTAGTATATTCTTGCCTGATACTCTGCTAAGGGGAAGGTGCAAAGGGGAAAAAAAGTCTTTAAAGGTGTTGAGGAAAAAAAGGATCACATGTGCACAATAATCACATAACGCAGTGGTCTCTCTAAACCTCAAGTATAATCCTGTGTTCTGCAAATGGTGTAGAACAGCACTCGTAGCTATTTCTTGCTGCAATGCTGTCATGGTAAGCACCCAGAATTTCAGCTTCTGATAATCTTTGCCTTTGTTGCTTGCGAGCACAGAGGGCACCATCTGCTGCTCTCGTAACTAGTAACAGATGTCGCAAAAATGTGCTGCAGAATCTCAGGCATGTGGCAGTATTTACAGTTCAGGGATAAGATTTTGTAACGATTCCTTTTCCAGTACTAATGGCTTTTTGCATTCGTGAGTGGTCAGAGTGACAGCATGTTGCTCAGGGCCGCGATTTTGTAGCAATGCCTTATGACTTATTCTATAATAGTCTTATCATCCACTGCTCACGGCCGGCTGAGCCCGTTGATAATGCAAGTGGACCGTCGCTCTGACCACTGACAAAGCGCGAAAAGGCATTATTACTGGGAAGGCATCGCTACAAAATACCGGCCCTGACCACACATGAACGCGAAAAGGCCGTGCTATCGAATTGTGGCTCAGTCTGTCAGTATAACCAATGAGATGTGCATAGAATTGAGTGAAGGCAACATGAAGACGAATTCAATAACGCACGTTAAAGAACCCCAGGTGGTCCAAATTTCCGGAGTCCCCCACTACGGCGTGCCTCATAATCAGAACTGGTTTTGGCACGTAAAACCCCATAATTATTAATTCAATAACGCATGCTTGCTTGTCTCTACTTTGATCTTAAGTGGGAAGTGAACAACTTCTCATAATTTCTTCATTATTTTTTAAAACAAGTTGTATAATGTGCGCTAGTTTATCGCACAATTATGTCCAACATATTTTAGATGCAAGATCTTGTAGTGTTGGGTCTGTGGAAAACAAAACAATGCAGGAAAATCTCAGCGCATTTTTATTTAGGCAATGTTTTGACACCTTAAATGGCATGGCCATCTTGTTCATTGCTTTATATTCGTTACCTCTGGTGCAACGCGAGTTGACTTGGAATTAGCATGGACGTAGCATATATATTTTAAATTGTGCCTGGTGCATGACATTGTGAAAAACCTTGAATGTGAACCGGCTACAAACAACAACATACTGGCACCTAGCAAGAACACTCAACCGTCTACCTTCCCACACATTTTCCTGAAACAGTTTGCACACGTTATTCAAAATTGCCACACCATTCCAATCATAAGTGTTTCAGAATATATACGACACATTTCATTTGTGTCAGCAACGACACTAGTGGAAAACCTGACAGTCAAATCTGTCTCTAATAAAGAATCCGTGTTGCTGATATCTGCACAATAACTGAGATCTAGGGGGGTATTCTGTAAGGGTTCACCTGGACTATCCACTTCAGCTGTCGCCATTGGCTCCAGCTTCACGAGCGCGAAGGAGACTGGCTGGCACCTTCGTGCTCGTGAAGCTGGCGCTAATGGCGACAGCCGAAGTGGACAGTCCACTAGGTGGACTCTTACAGAATACCCCCCCCCCCCCGCCCCTGGGCCAGGATAATATAGATTATTCCTTCCGTTCGATTCTATACCACTTTTATCATCCGCTGTTCACTGCCAGAAACTCGCCAGTTCTAATGGGTATAGGTGTCCCCTGGCCCAGTGCTCGGCACCTTCTACGAGTTCTCATCTTGCAAGGGGCCCTCCAAGGATTAAAGAAAATGGGTCTGGGCTGCTTCCACGGCAGCAGTTTCCTGTGTGGCATCCTAATGCAGCTGTTAGGTGGGGATGCCCTTGGATTGGAAAGAAACACCCCTTTCCAAGTATCCCGTAATGGCTGAGCACCTGACCGGAAGCACGGTTATACCTATTTTACCGGTGGGTACCAGGCGGCAGCGCTACTCAGCCTCCCACAGCAGTGGCAAATGCTCGTCTGGGTCACCATCGTTGTGGTGAGACAAGGGGCACCTTTCAAATCTCTATAGCGCCCCTTTCGACATGAAAACTCCTACAAACAACTGAGCACCAAGCCGGAGGACATCTCTACCTAATAAAAATCTGTAGGTTCCCAGTGGCACTGGGATTCTAACCAAGTACCTCCCTGCATACGAGGAAGACGCTCGACCATTTCGCCACCGCTGCAATACTTGTTTCCTGCCAAACAGATCCGCTGAGCACCTTGCCCAAGAGTGCCTTACTCACACTGGGTGTAGCACCACATGCCGGCTTGCAGAACCACCATCTATGACCAGGTCGCTACAAATCCTGTACCCATTCACGTCAAGTCATCCTCAGACCGAAGTCCTCCTAGCTAGCATGATGGCCCACCCTGCTATTGTCACCTTGTGGTCTCGTTGTGGGCTAGACCCATGTATATCGAGTAGGTGGGGGCATAACTCCCCGAATGTGTCCTGTGAAGGACACCTTTTTCAAGCGCTGTGGTGCCAAAGCCGCAAGCACCATATCTGCGCATGTGGAGCATGTATCGAAAGCCATGTGCTTTGCTGTTATGCCATTGTGATAGTACATATCACAAATAAGATTATGCAGTAACATAAATGAGAGCTTTAGATTGTGGTATCGAAGCATTCAGGAGTCCCTATCTTTTAGTATGTGTGTGGTTGCGTGCCCAAGCAAAAAAGCATTATAGCTTTGCATCCCCAAATGCAAGCAAGCCACACGCACTCGCAGCACGTAGTCAAGGTGGTGGTAGCATTTTTTAATATATAAAGCTAACCATTGAATTGCAAATAAAAAGACAATTGTTTCATGAAAATAGTTTATTTACATGCAGTTAAGTTGGCCCAAGTTGGAGCCCGGGGGCCACATGCATGACACTAACGCAGGTTGTTTATTCTTTCACAGCTGACGTCGTTTGGGTTCTTAGAACAGTGACCGGGACTGCTAGGGATAGTGCACTTCCACTGCGGTGTCCAAGATATACGGTCATTTAACGGAGAAGCGTACATAACGAGAAGCGAAGCAGCCACCTCACCGCGCGCATATCACTCAGTGGCATATAGGCGCATTCTTGGGGGCTAACATAAACACAGGCACTGCCGGGGGTGGCGGCATTCCCTTTGTGGTGTGGGAGACAGTTTACGTCGTCTAGCATACGTATGTAACGGGAAACCTGACGGCAATGTCATGCTCAAGTGTGATTCTGCGGCATGTCCAGGGTTAGTGGCTCGAGGGGTGATTTATCTGTTCGCGGGGCTTGCCATTGCACCGGGGCAACTGCACTGAGGCGTGTGAACTTCAAGTAAGAGGGCCATGTGGTGTTCGTTTAAGTGATGTTGGTCTGCGTGTTCCAAAAACCGGACTAGAAAATGGGGGCGGGTACAGCGTGTATTGTTGATGATCCCTTAAAAAAGTGTGTAGAGATGAAGAGGGAAGGAGCCAGCCGATAATCAGCCGCCGCTCGTCGATGTATGCTACTTTGTCCTACAATAAACCGATGTATTCCTAAGTTGGCTTCCCTGAGTGCAAAGTGTCACCGGACGACTACGAGGACTCTCTGAAGAATCGTCTGCCTGGAAGACCTGGGGGAGAAGAAACTTGACTCATGCTAAAGATCTTTGACAGGAAGCAAACAATGTATACATGCATAGGTGGCAATTAAAGCTGAGCCAAACCAATCCCAAAGGCTAGAAATTTTGCCGTCTGGCACAGGATGTTTGCTGTGGAAGTGCACTGTGATCAGCATTTTGTCGCCTTCATTTCTCGGAAGATGACGTCAACATGCATTGTGAAATGCTGTCATCAGATTGAAAAATCAAATCGTGTCGGCCTGTTCAGCGCCGATTGTTTTATGAAAGCATGTCTTGGCTTGCTTCGTCTCAGTTTGCAATGTTTCAGCAATATTTCTTCTAAGTCAGCCACCCCAAAGAGCCAAGCACATGTTAGGTCCTGCAGGTGCGCAGTGCTGCTTGCATCCTTTAATCTAAAACTCTTACGTTTACAGCAAGAACATAAGCGCATCCCTGAGTGTTGCCACCATGGAGTAATCGGCTTACATGTATTAATTTTGCATCATTTTTGGTGCTTAGCAGGGTCATAGGGCTGTGGGACCAGATTTAGTCCAGATGCAAGCAAAACAATGCAACTTAGAACAGAAAGCTGAGTAAGCTGGTAAGGGTTCATGCATTGTTTGAAAGGTTAGGCATAGAAAATATCTCTTGTGGCCATTTCTGATGCCTAACCCTTCAAACGACAATAGTGGCCTTGGGAACACACCACAATGTACTATCAACCAAAAGTTTACAGACCAAGGGACCTGACAAAAAGCTGAATGTCTCCGCAGCCTGGTATTCCCATTTCCCGCCTCTACTGGTATATGTGAACAACATTGTGATGTGCGGTTTTACTGGCTACTTTTAAAGGCTGCTCGGATATTAAGCGTTTGCCGAGAGTCCGTAAACTTTTTGGTCGATAGTACTTTAGCCATAGTCTTAGTACTATGACTGCAAAAGATGCCTGTAAAACTGCAACTTTCATGAGTAAATTTCATGATGGACTAGGTTTTCATGCAGTTAATCTTAGAAGCCTGCCATTGTGTTTGCTATCTACATGTGTGCCGCCACCATTCTTATTGAACACAAGCTGTAGCAGGAAAGTGCATAACCGGGACAGTTGGTATAGGTTCATCCGTTGTTTGAAAGCGCAAACGCACAATGAGGAACTTGCACTCATTGTCTCGTTCAGACTGTTCTTTTTGTGTTTGCAGTTCCAAACAACCATGAAGCTATAGGAGCTCTGAAGTAATGGAAAATTTTTTCATATTTTTTTAAGCAAAAGGATTGTCTTGTAGCAAGTATGCTTCGGTCAATAAGGCATGTGCCATATGTGTAGAATCGGCTCCATCTTGAAATTGTTCATTTCCACTGCTTGCTCAATTATCTGCTGATAATGAACTGTAACTTTGGGTCGATACAAACCGCGCATTGAAGTTGAATATGCCTTGAGCTTGGGAAGTAATCCACTAGACAAAATATAATTGTGACCCCCCTATGGTGGCTCCATGGATGTGGTGTTCTGCTGCTAAGCAAGAGGTCGTGGAGATGGCAGAGTTCTTACAGGCAGCCTACAACACAAAAATACAGTAAAGCGGAGCCTTGTTTGCATACTGCGGTTCAAAATTAGACTACGCAGTGACACGCACAAGCTAGAAGTGATACTAGCGCAGATTTTATGTAAACAATTTGCTACATCTGTGCTTGGAAAACAGTGAAAAATGCGCATGAACGCGATCCAACACGCTTTCACGAGTCAAATAGGCATAGTCAAATGACCGATGGTTGACATACTCGCTAAAAAGGGCCGAGAACAAAACTTGAATTTGTAAAGATCCACCGCGGTTCTGTGCACGTTGACACGGGAAATACATTGTATTGTCACTGTTCTAAAGTTCCCCAACCCCAGCAATTCTGGACATCGCCTTTAGTTCACAGCTTTTACACCACGTGGCGTACTGACCTTTAAGATTCGAAATTCGCGCGATGACGCACGAAGTGTACTGGGCGATTACAGAATACACGTTGTAACAATAAAATAAAAATAAGGACCACGCCAACAGCTTTCACCGTCGAGCATGGACGAGCGCGAATCAGGAATAACTTATCTGATAACCGCCGCGCGTATAAGACGAGCGGCCAGCTAGTCTACTGTGAATCAGAAGTTTTGCTGCTATTGATAGTCGTTTAGAGGCTCAGCCCCGCTTCGTGAAAGTGGGTGCAGAATCTTGAAAGAGCGGCCTCCGCCCCCCCCCCCCCCCCTTCCGTCCATCTTTTCCTCATCCAACTTTTTGTCCGATCGAATCAAAAAAGCAAATATGCCCTTCTGTCGCTTCATTTCTCGAAAGCTGATTCTAAAATAATAATGT
Source organism: Dermacentor silvarum (assembly GCF_013339745.2). Lineage (NCBI taxonomy): Eukaryota > Metazoa > Arthropoda > Arachnida > Ixodida > Ixodidae > Dermacentor > Dermacentor silvarum. Next base: position 44,360,585 of record NC_051155.1, read on the forward strand.
AAGCTTGCTAAATGGTCGCGATGGGCGCATGTTTCAGGATATGCATTCGCATGATTGACACCCTTAATCTCGGTGGGTGACACCCTTAATTTGCGCATTTGCGTGCAGGTGCCTGATCGAGTTATGTTCACTGCCACGGAATTTCTGTTTTTCGAAGGCGAAAGCCTTAGGTGCATGGCTATATTTTCGGTGCCATTGGCAGTGACCTTGGCGAAACCGCGCCATAACGAAAATGGCCGACACCGCAAAGAGTAAAATCACGTCAACAAAAGCTCGGATTGACGTCAGTTTTCTCAGGGAGGTTCCTGTGAACAAAGTAAATTAGTGGCTTTGTAAAGAAAATTTGCTACATTTCAGCTGAACACCTTTTCTAAGTTCTTGGTAAGCGACGGGTGTAAATGCAGAAAATCATCTGTAACTGGTCAGTGTTCGAAGACCTGCTTCACTGCACGGTGGCATAGCCAGAAATTTTGTTCGGAGAGGGGGGCTCACGTTGCAGCGCGGCCTCCTCCCGATAGAATTGGTCGAGGGATCAAATACATGAATAATAACTGCATTTCCATTGCCAATGTCATTGTATATTAGAGGCTGCAAACAAACTACCGAAGGCAACCCACTGTCAAGTAAACTATGTATTTTTTCATAAAAGAATATATTCGTATATCCCAAAAATTGTGGCAGAAATAACTGATATCAATGCTTCCGCGTTTTTTTTGTCTATTTAATAAGTAACGAAAATATCACACGAACTTTAGAACATCAGAATATCATAGAATTCCAAACCAGCAAAGCAGTGCATACAGCTGGTGCGAAAACCGTAAAGGCCATGAAAAGAACAAGTTGGGCACAAATATTTTGATAAATCTTTGTCATTAAAGAACCTTGTTTACTTTTTTGTACAGTCGCAAGCAGAAGTTTGGAGACCATGGCATCAGCAAAAATTTTAGATATATTCAAGCGCAGCTGCACGGCCCCGAATTGGCTTAATACGTTGTATTGGTCCATCACGCGCACGTAGGCTTGCGCTCTTGATTTCAGCCGGAATGCCCAGTCTACGAAGGAAAAAAAAATCGTGGCAGCAGAGAGGCTCGGCCTTTCTGTACCGACGTGGGAGCGGCCCGCTACGTGCTGACGCGCGTTCCGAGGGACCGTAATAAAGCTTTATCATACCATCATACCATACCTTTGATCCACAAACTTTTGCTCGTGACTGTACATATGCAACGGCCAGGGAAAAACCTCAATGGCGCTGTCCTTCGTTGCAATAGATTGCGCATGAGCAGTTGTTACCGGTCGTTTATTGTAATTACACCAATAATATAGTCGCATCACTGAGTACATATAAGAAGCAGGAGTTCTGCAAGATGTAGATTAGAATTGCGAAAATAGAATGGAATATACAAGTGCGAAGGTACAAGTTGATAAAGGACACAAAAGTGTCACTGGTAACAAAATGCTCTGTTTGTATACACAAAGCCTCGCAACAAGATGTTTAAATATATGTATAAGTATCCAATAAATCCACGTTTTTAAGTAAACGTCACTGTATGTAATGCGTCAACCAAGACAAATAGACATGTTGCGCAGTCACACATAGTAGTAGCTTTACGCATAGAAAGACAGACGATCCCGGCAAGAACAAAACTATGACCGCAGAAATCGTGATATGTTCTGGAAGGACCGCCTGTTGGGCTAGTTGGTCTAACATAGTTACTTTCAGTTTGGCAGAACAGTTTGGTTCTCCTAGAAGCTGACAAGGAAGGTGGATTTGTTGTGATGCCGAAAGGCATGTTCAATGAAAAAACCCAAGCGGCAGTGGACAAGAACTTTGTGGCTGTTTAAAAAAAGTGCAGTGAGGGTTAAGACTAAGTTCATCAAATTTTGTAAGGACTTGGAATTGAATGTTCTTGCTAGTGCTATTAGAAATAGTAAGGGGTACAGTCTGAAGGTTTTCCTTTCTGCAAAAACACATAAGGCAGGTGTCCCTTTCAGAACCATTGTGAGCGAAGGGGGGGGGGGGGGCTTGGCAAAAGAAGGTTAGTCAGTTTTTACTGAAGAGCCTTAAGTAACTCACGGTTGTTGATCCTTTCCGCGTGAGGAAATCTGAAGAAGTCGCTGAATATGTGAAACAGAACGAGAGTATAGATTATGGCTTGTCTGTGGACGTTGAGGACTTGTTTTATTCAGTACCTCAAGACGAGCTTTTAGTTGCTGTTAGGAAGTGCATTGAACAGAGTGGCGAATGCGATTTCCAAAACTCCGCTTGCTTGTCGGTTCATAATTTAACGCTTTTAGAATTTTATCTTAGTGTAACATTTATTGCTTTTAACGAGCAGCATTTTCTGCAACGCAGAGGAATGTGTATTGGGTCTTGCGTGGCTCCGATTCTATGCGACATAATTTTAGCTGATATTGACAGTGCGCTTGATTTGGCTTTGAATGGGGGGAAGGTATTCAAAGTGCTTCGGTACGTCGATGACTTTTTAATTCTTTTAAAGAAAGAGGACGGTTTCACTGCCCTTGGGAGTATTTTAGATGTTTTTATTCAAGCTGGTCAGGGTTTGAGTTTCACTCATGAATTGCTTCGAACTGAGGGGTTACAATTCCTGGATCTCAGGCTAAAATTTAGTGCAGGCCATGTTTGCTGAGAGTACCTCCCACGGGTTAAGAAGTGTCTCCTGCTTTTTGACTCTGCCCACTCTAAAATAGTAAAAAGGGGCATCGCATTACAATGTCTGGATGCTGCGCTCCATTAGTCATGCCCGCATTCAATGCAGCAAAGCTTTTCCAATCAGATTGGTCGCCTTTTAGCAGCGGGATTCCCTGAGTTGCTTGTTGTTCCGGTGGCCGAGTCTATCCTGCAGAGGGTAAAGAAGAGAGCCGGAGCGGAAAGGGCTGCGACCCAGCGATGGATGGTGACACCCGTAGCCATGCCTTATATGCATCAGGTCTCGCACAACCTGAAGAAGGTCGCGAACAGGCATCGTATTCATGTGGTCTTCACGGCTCCTAATAAGCTATCCAGGCTCTGCCCTCGAATTTGCGGTGACAGGAAAGAAGGTTGCCAAACAAGCCAAGATAGCCGCTTCGTAGGGTGTGCGACAGGAGTCGTATACTCCGTCCCCTTGTTGTGCGGGAAGGTGTACGTACATCGGCCAAACCGAACGGTGCATAAACGACCGACTCAGGGAGCATGCGCTAAAAGTTAATAAAAAAGGACAAGTATGCACATTTGGTTGCCCACATCATTACGTGTGGTTTTACGTGTGGTTAGGCACGATTTTATGAGACCACTATCTTAGGCAAATCAACAAACTACACAGCTCGAGTGGCTCTAGAAGCATTCTACATCCACAATAACTCAGATATTTGTATAAGCGAAGCGTCAATTCTTTTGCACAGTGCCGAACTGAACTATTTGAACTCTGTTACCTGAGGGACAAGTACTGTTAACTTTTTTAGATTTCTTTTTATCACCTCGCATGGGAAAGGCGCGTGACACTGGTGTACGTGGTTCACCTTATAAATCGGAGGGTTTGTTGACTGAAATAAATGGTTGGTAGTAGCGCTCGTCCGCGTCTGTCGTGTCTTCGTGTGTGTTGTGCGTACTCTTTTGCGCTATGTTCGAAAGGAACTCGTGATATGTACTTGGGCCATGCGGCGGTCGCGACAGCACCATATGAGTAGATAATAGAGGAATAATGCAAAAATCAGTACGAAAGTGTGTAATTTAACTGCCTGCAGAGTGGCGACAAATTTTGTGCACCCAAAATTAAGGAAGGGTATTGCTTCGGCTCAAAACAGAAGTAAAAGCGGGTAGCTAAAAAGGAAAGAAAAGACCAAACGAAAGCCACAGATGATGCGGCAAGTTAAACTACCCAATATCCGAGTGTGTTTGTTGGGAAGCGCCGCGAAGGCCGGCTTTCAATAAAAAGGTCGGTAAAAATTTGTTATTGATGTCCTCGTAATTTTCGTTTTCACACGATAGCTTTGATCATGATGCTACCTGTTTGAATAAACGGCGATAATTTCTGCGGTTTTACAAACTAATGAACAGTCATACGTTTTCATAATTACGCGTTTATGGACCTGAAGGAACAGGACCTTTACTTGCATTGATTTTTGCCGCTTCCCTATCTAAAGGACAAACTTCACTCGGCGGGGAAGTTTAGTGAAGCGGTCAATGACTTCGGACACGTTGATGCCGACGTCTCTGTGGACGTCGGCATCCTTGTCGAGCCAGACCTTGTCGTCCGCAAAAAAGAACCGCCTCAAAAATAGGCCGTTAACTTTCTTCTGTTTTCTCGTATTTTACTTTGCCTGCCTAACCATGTGTTCCTCAGACATTGTAGAGCGCAAGTAGTTTTTCAATCTCATGTTAAAAATATACTATCTGCGCTTGAAGTGGTCACTGGAACGGTGGCTAGAATCTGAAGCCGTTTCTACACATTTACATAGAACCTGCAGTCGCAATGAGAGAGGGCATCTTTTCCGGTGATATAAAACCTAAAAGTACTCCTTCGATGTCGTTGGCATCCTTGTTTAGGTACCTTGCACGAACAGTAAACTGTTGGATACCGGAAATATCCGTCGTTTCGTCAGCAAATATGGAGAAGCGGCCTGCACCATTTACTTTTGCATCTAGGCTTTGTTTGATAATTTCACCACAAATTTCTATAATTTGGTTTTGTACATCTGGGCTCAAATGCGAGGTATTACTGGGGCAACATCCAAATGGTTCTTCAGATATGTAGCTCCACAATCAGCTCGCAAATGAAGAAGCGCTCTGAAAATACCAATATTTTCAGAGGGGATTTGCTTAAATCCATAGGACCACTTTCCCTATGGCCACGGAGAGCCAGACCTTGTCGTCCGCAAAAAAGAACCGTCTCAAAAATAGGCCGCTAACTTTCTTCTGTTTTCTCTTATTTCACTTTGCCTGCCCTGGTCCAGCTGATTGATCACATCGGGCGCCCTTCATGAAAATGTTTGGAGAAAATTATCAGCTGCCAGCTGGCAGTCACGGTCATATTTAGTATTTTCGTGTGTGTGGAAGATTGTGAGCGCGGCCTTCCATTTCTGAAACGGCTTGGACACGAGGGCTCCAGTGCGCGCATGTTAGCTCAAGTTTATAAGAACATTAAACCCATAAAGTTCCAGAATTGAAAATCTAAAGCACGCCTTTGTAAATGTCAGTGCACCTTTCGCGTCATTAGTTTATGAGAACTTTATACCCATAAAGTTTCAGAATTGAATTCCATGCGCTCCGTAGATTCCGCGGCCGCTGCGAAATGCCGCAACGCGCCCGCTCGCTATCAAAAAACCCTTGAAAGTTTGTGCTCGGATGGGGCTCCTTGCGTTATGCGAGTCCAGGTGCCAAGGGCGTTGCGACGAAATCCAGCCCGAGTTCGCAATGTGCGTGCCGAAATCTGTTTTCGAGCATGAAAACCATATTGTGGACAAAATCCAGAATTATTCCCGGCGCCGGTGGTTGTTCTGGTCGGCGGTTCATGCCAGCACGAAATAATTCCGGGGGGGGGGGGGGGGGGCTGAAGTCCCATCAGTGCTACTACTGCTACTACTACCCCTACTGCTACTACTATTACATTATTAATAAATAATTATTATAGAGGAAGTAGAACAACAATGACAGCTTTACATGACATCCAACGCAGTGCTTCAGCATAAGTGATGCGAATGTTCCATTGCGATTATAGAAAAGTTTTCATGTGTTAAATTTGTCGATTTGATGCAGATTTACACTGGAATCAACATTCTTTGGCTTACTTATCGTGATTATTTTTTTCCTATACCATAAACCACATCTCCACTATTAAATCTCTTAAGCAAACTTTAGTGGACTCTGGGCTTGGGCTCCCGTGTACTGGTGAGGGATAGTGCCCCTGTATACGCAGGGCCTCTCTTTTCCTCGCGCCACCGGCACCGCCGTTGGCCGAGCGTCGTCACGCCGTGACAAGTAATATAAGTCGTTCTACTCGGCACAGAACAGAGAACATGGCGGAAACAGCGCCGGTATAGCACTTGCTTCAGCTCTTGTTCCATCCGTATCGGCAAAGGCGCGTTCCCACCACGGCGTCAGGAAGAACATCTGGCCGCTTAGGCCGGAGCAGTGGTCTCACTCCTATCGCGTGCACTCGAGCAGTATACACGCTCCCCCTCGTCGCCGCGCAAGAACTATCTGCAGCAACTCTGAGCATGATGGGACGCTGCGCACCGGGGCTGCGCAAATCGCAATGAAAGTGGGAAAGCTGTTTACTCTGCACCGTACAGACGGACCGTTGTCGTCTACAGTAGTCATTAATGCGAAAGCATTACATGAGCCATGAGGCACAAAAGCCGGCGTCATCCACAAAGAGTGGTATCAAAAGTCAATGTGACTTCATCAGCGTCTTGAATGAAATCAGTAGTAATAGAGAAGATAGTAAAAGGTATGACGACGTTAATTAGTAGAAATTATGGGTAGTTATTGTGAATTAAGGTGAATTACAGTGAAGTTAAATAATGTTACAAGTTAGAGAAGGGTGACTTAAGGTGGAGTCAAGTGAATTAAGGCGAAGTAAACTAAATTACAATGAATTAAATTTGGTTAAGGTGGATTAAGGTGGATCACCATATCAACTCGTAGCTACTTGGCGATGAGTTCTGAATGGTTGTGGTCTGGTGATTAATGAACGCAGAGAAAAGAAAGCGAAGGAAGGATCGTAAACAGGTTGTAATACTTAAGAAGTCTTGATTGGTAATGACCACGAGGAGTCATAATGCTTTCGCATTCAAATCACGTAAGGATACTTAAGGTACAATTTTTTTTTGCCCATGGGCCGCCACAGGGCTATCGCTTTAAACCCCACCGCGCCTCTGCCCGCCATATAACGCTTTGCAGTAAACCTTCTCTGTGATAGCGTTCATGATCCACCAATAAAACCCGACATGTTTGGCTACGTCATAGTGCACAGCTGTCGCTTTAATATAAACAATCTTTTTAATCTTCGGCGCGAACGTCCGTCACATCCAATTATCCTCGCGTTGCAACGGCAGCCCCTGCCACATCCGAGTTTCACCCCACCGCCCGTATATTTCGGCAGCAAGCTGCACTGTCAATGCTTGAAGGGGTCTGCTGCGTCACGGCGCGAAGCTCCCCTCGCTAGAAACCGGCGAAGTTTCTGCGCGCGCCAAGAGTGCATGTTTATTTCCCCTTAAACACTACGATTAGCAACATATAGGTTTCAAAATTTTAATTAAATCATCGGCGTTTACGTGCCAAAACCACGATCTGATTATCAGGCACGCCGTAGTTAGGGACTCCGGAATAATTTGGACCACCTGGGGTTCTTTACCGTGCACCTAAATCTAAGTACACGGGTGTTTTCACATTTCGCCCCCATCGAAATGCGGCCGCCGTGGCCGGGATTCGATCCCGCGACCTCGTGCTCAGCAACCCAACACCATAGCCGCTCAGAAACCACGGCGGGTCGGAACAGATAGGAAATTGAAATGAATCACATGCATCAAAGTTTGCATTGCGAGTATTATGAAGTACAGTTTTAGTTTTTTTTTGCAATTTATGATATATGACAGTCTTTGTGATGACTTCAATTTCCTGTTTTATGTTTAGGCTACTGGCACTGCACAAACTATATTTTTTGTGATAATACAGAATACCGGCACCAGAGTGCGGCTCATAAACACATCGGTATAATGAGGTGTAATTTGTGGATACATTTCTCGCTATGGGTAATAATGGAGCTACTTTCTCGCAAAAATTTGTCTTGGGTCAGAGCGCTTATGCTGAAAGTGGACTGATTTCGCAAGCACCAGAAAAGTCGCAAGCATCATGCCAAAGTCGGGATTACCCTTCTACGGGTTGGTCGCGTCCTTGACAAAAAAAAAAAGAAAAACCGGGGCGTGACAAGTCATTTTTAACGACGGGTGGTCGTTCTTATCGTGATCACACATGACGACTTGCGCCAACGTACCGCGCTTTGTCGGGAAGCTGTGATGGCTCATTCTTTAGAAAGGGTATTTATTTTTTCCGCAACGTAACTAACGTCATCGGGGCAGATTTAAAAATATAAAGGTCACGAGTCAGGCAGTGGTACCCTAGGTGAAATGAACGCCAGAGAAAGCTGGACTTGTAGTCACTTTCTTTTGGAAACGCTGATAACGTTGCAGTTTAAACCACAATTGAACTTCGTACAGAGTATTTTTACCAACAGCTTAACAGAAGGCTATTCAGTCGTGATATTAAACTATAACTTTTTAGCAGAGACACTCTCACATGACTTCAACATATATACAATAAAGGGCTCTGTAATTTCCACCGTGACTTAACCTAGGTACGTTGGCGTACTTCATGTAATCCCGTCAGCCTACTGACATATACTGCATTACTAATCACATCTACCATGGCCTCGGCTACATCTCAAGAAGCAATTGCCTACCTCTTCTCATTGCTAAAGATTCGGTAGGCGTAAGACAGGCCAAAATTAGAATATGAATGCCCTGTATGGAATTAGCATGGAACCTTCAGTGATATAGAACGTATGCATTACACTCGAGTCTGTCCAGAAACGGGCAGTAACATTAATTTACTCTGACTATTCATTTATCATCAGTGTTAATAAACAAAAAGCATGCTGAGCTTATATCGCTAGGTTTGCGTCGTGAAGTCACCTGACCTTGCACAAGTTCTACAAGTCTACGCTCTAATATTCCATCATCAAGAGCTCGGGGCTTGTCATCACGTATAAGCTAAAAAGCAGCCTGGCCATCAGAACGTATAGTCAGCGTCCAAAGCTTTCGCATGCCTCAAGCTGAAAAAATATTATATTTCTACGCCTGAGGCACGCATCGTGGCATTCGGATTTACAGCGTATACTAGTCTAGAGTAAACAAAAGTTTTGCATGATTTTACTGGCTGTGGGCGTAGCTGCGTTGAAAATGAACTTATTCGCAGAATCTCGGCCACGTAAACTTTTGACGGTGACTGTGCCATTGAACACCTGTATTTTCTTTATTCTGCACATATTTTTAATGAATGGCCTTCCAGGCAACGTCATGCAATGCTTACACCTGGTTAATTTTCAGGACAGCCATCTCAGACATGGTGTATTAAGTATAAGAACTGAACTACTATGCAGTGTCATTATTATCACCAATGAGGTGTAATAAATTTGTAAACAAATAAAGGATAATAACATTGCCTATGAAATTTTACTCAAATCTCAGGACTACTTCAACATTTCGCCTGTTCGTCTTGGGTACCTCGCTATGCTTTCTAGGAAACTGAAAGGGCGAAACTCAAGTGCGAAATTGACATGTCCTGTGGCACCATGGCAGAAAATGAAAGGTTTGGCTTAGTAGGACCATGTGAAAGGTTCAGCTGCCATTGTGCTACTCACACACAAGGAACGACACTTTTGTATTTTATTTATAGGCAGTAGACAAAATGATAAATGATGCTCAGTGCACGCTGGCGTGATCATGACAAAACGACCGTACCGATATGGGTCATAAACGATTATAATAAAGGAACATTTCTGCAAACCGTCACGGTCCTTTCTCATGCTTCTTCAATTATTCAAGCATGTTAAATTTAGGGTAGGAGAATATTCGCACATAATTACTAAAGAATTGCACCAGTAATCATATCATGGTGCTGTGACCTGATTCAGCAATAGAGTTAGTAAAGAACAGAACAGCAGAATGCTATATGGCAACTTCGGTAATTGTAGCCGAAAACAGTGTCTTCTTGCACAACTTTGTGGGCATAACTAAGAAGGGTGTGGTCTGTTATTGGAGTCGTTCTCTATTTTTACACGACAGGCTACATTAACACGTCCCAGAGTCTTTTCGCATAATTTCCAATACTCCTCTGCGTAAGTTGTGGTAAAAGGGTAAAAGGATATGAAGACTTTAGTATTTCTGGAATTTTGTGAAGGTATATGGGAATGGTTCAAATGATAGGACGCGTGCGCTGCATATTGAGGGTAGAATGTTTATGTTTCGAGGTACTGGTTTGTACTAAGCAAAAACGCTTGTGCAATAATTCGGATATCCTTCATTTGCACTGAAGGTCAGGTATACGCAAAATTCTGCTTTGATATAATGCAAATACACTCAGTCAAATAGCTTCAACTGTATTCCTTTGTAAAAATACTACGTCTGGGGCTGCAGCCAACTTTTCTACTTCTGTGTCTTTTAATTGCACACACTGGGCGCTATTTATTTTTGTGGCACGTTTCAAGCCGCACAAGAGTTGCAGAAAACACGCCTTTCCCAAGACGTAGCTGAAAAGGCAAAATATTTCTTAGTAATGTCTTCATAAATATTCACCTTAAGAAAGAACTGTACTTTCAAAACACGTTACCTGGGTTTATTTTTCAGATTACAATATACCTAAAGTGCAAAGGATGATTGGAAACACGTTCGCATGTTCTCTAAACCATCCAGCTAGTTTTTTTAGGAAGACGTTGGTACAGTAGAAAGAAACTAAACAAGAACCGTAACCAAATGTCCTGCATTTCGTAATATACCATCGGGTGGAAAACTGCCAAACTAAGCAGCGACAAAGTGATAAGAAGAAGCGCGGCACAGCTGGCTTCGAACCTGCGAACTCACGATCGTGGTTATCAGTGATCTTGATCTGTGTTCGCTCAACACGCTCGGCTACCGCTTCTTTTCTTTAATGCATGGAAAATAAAGTGGAAGGTATATTACAGTGCGGACATAGCTACACACTTAAAACTCGGGCAAACACACACATGCGTCCAACAAGTGGATCCAGTCAGGCGGAGGTTCCTGCACGGCGTACACACTTCTTATATAAGCTGCACTTTCTTGAAAGAATGATCTTGTAGATCGCGGGCTTTCGGCATGGCGATCACACATTCTAGCTCTCCATAGGCTATACAAACCCAGTACTACGAACATGTCATAGGGAGGACCGCCACTAATCTTAAACGGTAGGAATCTAATTGCGTATGGAGTGATGTCAATGTCCTTTTTAAGCGTCCGTTGGAGAATGTCCCAGAAAAATATAGCATCTGTACAGTCTATAAAACAGTGATCTATAGTTTCAGCACGTGGACACAGTCGACAGTTCGTGGACCATGGCACGAAGCAGCCCCTCGCCTTCAACCAGGTTTTAACAGGAAGTGTTTCCGTATGCAGTTTAAAGAAGAATGTTTTAGCTCCAGGAGGCATACACATTTTACGGACCCGCCTAAGTACATCCTGATAAGGCTGATTTAAATAAGGTGCACGATACAAAGGATCTGGGAAAATCGAATACACCAGTGCAGCAGAAATTTCTTTTCGACTCGCAGTGAAAATGTACTCCAGGCTGAATCTAACTTTCAAGAAAAGGAATGAATCCACAACCTCCTTGAGAAAGCCCAGAGGAGCCTGTGTGACATCTTTGGCATCTGATGACACTACTATATCAGGAAGATAATGAGCTAATCAGAGCTGTAACATTTCACGCAAAAAGGGATGATCACTGTCTCGAAAGAAAAACAGACGAGAAACAATTTGCCTGACGAAGAGATGGACTAATCCTAAACCACCTCGTTCAAGAGGGACGAACTGATTATCGCGCCGCATGGATTCGCAACTCGAGCTCCAAATAAATGTTGCAAATACGCGATGGAGTGCCTGAATACGAAGTCTTGAGCAGTGCAGTACTTGCGGCACATACATGAGACGGGAAACTAAAAACACGTTGCACACTTCAGCACGACTGAACATTGACAAATTCCGTCCTCGCCATGAATTCACTTTACTTTGTATTTTCCCTACTTCCCCCGACCAATGACTGTTGCTATTTCTATACTGTGAGAGAGGTACACCTAAATAGCACAGATCATTTTTCCATTGAATGCCTGCGTAATGTGATGGCATTGTGGCCCATAGTCCATACCAAAAACCTGAACTTTTTTCAAAGTTAATGCTGGCACCAGAAGCCGCACAAAATTCTTCTGTAATTGCGAGAGCAGTCTTTACACTCTTTTTATCAGTACAAAAGAAGGCCACGTCGTCTGCATATGCAAGAACCCGAATCTCACTCGACGCCAGTTAAACCCTTGGAAATTTTCTTCTTTCAGGATGCTCATACAAAGTGGCTCCAAATACAGGCAGAAGAGAAGCGGTGACAAAGGGCATCCTTGTCTTACTGATGATAAAAGCCTAATCGGATCGGAGAGAGAACCATTCACTATCAACCTCGTTGAGCCATTAGCATAACATATTTTGACACCTTTAAGGAGCTGGGATCCGATATTTATATGCTCCAGTACACCAAACAGGAACGGGTGATTCACCCTATCGAACGCCTTAGCCACACACTCTAGCACCGATCTCGCAACATGAATGTTGGTCTGAATGGACCGACCTCTGATGCCACAGGTTTGATGATCACCTACCACATATCTTATCACGACTTGTAAACGGTTAGCTAATACTTTTGCAAAAATTTTATAATCCACATTGCATAAGGAAATAGGCCGGTATCCGTCCACTTTTTGCAATTTAGTTTCATCATTGCTTTTGGCTATGAGTACAGTGTGCCCTTCATACATTGTGGCAGGTAGGTAACCTACCTCCAAGGCTTCACGGTACACCTGAAGTAATAATGGGGACAAGAGGGAACGAAAAAACTGATAAAATTCGGCAGTAAGGCCATCCGGGCCAGGCGTCTTGCCTTTCTCTAATGAATCTATGCATGTAGTTATCTCATTAATATCAATGTCATCGTTTGTATAATCATAATCGTCCTGATTTAACTGAGGCAGCAGGGATACAAATTTGGTGGCAGACACACATGTATCCAATGGCTTATGGCTTCGAAATAATTTTTGGTAATGTTCAAAAAACGCTTGAGTTATGAGGGTCGGCTCATTAACAACTATTCCACCATAGTCTATTTCTAGGATTTGTTTAGACAGCGCATGTCGGCGCTCATCACCTAGGGACCTACTGCATGGCTGTTCTTCTAGAAAACGCTGCGCTCGCGCACGCACTAGTGCACCTCTGTATTTTTCTGCGTACAAAACCTGTAACTGCGCCTTGGTGTTATGAATATCATCAATATATTCACCCGGATGTAGACATTCAAGTTCATGTAATTCCTTCAGAAGTCTATACAATTCTCTGTAGTTATTCTTTTGTTCAAAGGCCAATATTGATGATTCTTCGATAGCTATCATTTTAATTTCCTGTTTGATTAATTCCCAAACAGCAAAAAGAGGCAAGTCCTTGCGACATGACAGATGAGCTATAAGCTCAGTAACACGCTTTAGGAAGCAATCGCGCGAAAGAAGTTGGTTATTAAATTTCCACAACTCCCAGCACATACGCCGGCTTTGGTATCGACGGCTACCAAAAGATGCTGAGACTAGGCAATGGTCACTGAAGAACACAGGGTGCACAGTGTAACCATGAATAAGTGATAGGGCGCTAAGCGAAACGTAAATTCGATCAAGCCTTGCATGCGAGATACCTTGGAAATGCGTGGAGCGACACCCCGCTTTTTCATGTTCCCCAATGTCCACAAGCTGATAATCACACATTAGGCGTTGCAACACATCACTACTTGGATCATGCTCAGCCTCAATGACGCACGATCTTGCGCATTACATACACAATTGAAGTCCCCAAAAAGGACCAATGCACGATCAGTAGACAAATGATGTTCTAGAGATAAAAAGAAACACTCTCGTTCACGTAGCTTGTTCGGGGCATAAACACACACAAATCTAAAGCTAATACCACTGATATCAATATCACACCATATTAGGCGCCCTTCCCTATCTGTAAACAAATGCAGCACATCACATTGTAAATGTCTTCTAACGAATAACATACAACCAGCGGAAACTCCTATTGCATGGCTTACACAAACATTATAGTCAGATAGAAATGGAGTTAGAGCTACTTCTGTGTTTTCATCGGATTCAATCTTTGTTTCTTGGATAGCAGCAATATCTAATTTCCTATTGCGTAGCAAACGAAGGAGTTGAACTTGCCGTCGCTTACTGCGTAAGCCACGGACATTTAAAGTACCAAAGTGGAAGGGAAGAGCGCCCGCCATGATTACCTATGTTGGTGCAGCGTTCACACGCTGCTCTAGGGGTGCATCACTCCCGTCTTGAGGAGGGGATGCGCTGGCGACCTTTTGCTGCACTTCAACACAAGAGACATCTGTGGGTGCAGGCGTTCCTCGGAGCGGTTTTGTCAACTTCGACACTTTGGGAACCCGGGCCTCCTTTCCCACGGACGATGGGTTGTCAGCTGGCGCTGGACGCTTCTTAGTAGCCTCACACATCAATCCAGATTCCACTGATGGCAGGCGGTCTTGAACTGGTGGCAATTCTGCCCATGACATAGTTGGTTCGTCGTCAGGCAACTTAGTATCCTCCACAGCGGCAGGCTTCGGGCTAAGGCTATCGTCAGCCGATGAAGGCTTTGTCTCTTCCTGTCGATGAGCTTCAGCGGGTGTTTCACCGGTCGCATCCACAACCTCGCTCACATCCATTAGATGATCGGTGATGGTGTCATCCTCAGCTGGTCTGTTTCCACGAAGCTTGTCAGCGTAGGTTCCGATGCATGCATCTGCAATGTGACCGTAGCGGTGACAGTTGCTGCAGCGTGGTGTCCTACATTGTCGCCGGATATGCCCGACTCTGTTGCACCGTAGGCAAAGTGGTGGTCGGCCAGGAACCAAGATGAGGCACTGGTGCCCGTATATGCTCAATAGGTGAGGCAGATTACTTGCAGAGACTCCGTCCTTCAGTGTAAACGCCACGTCGCGATTAGTCATTTGCCAGCCCTCCATGACGTCACACCGCCACATTTCTCTCGTGATAGACTGCACTGTTCCATAAGGTTCTAGCGCTTCAACAATCCGTCTCTGTTCGAGGTGTGGGGGAAGCCAAAGAAGCTTCATCTTGACATTTTTGCATTCTGGGTCTATGACAAGGCACTTGAGGCCCTTCACCAGCAGCTCGCCTTTGTCGACAAGTTTCTGTTTCGCGATGCTATTAACGCATGTTACTAGCCACAAATGGCTCATCTGGTACAGTCCAGCACCGAGGATATCAGCTGCATTCAGAACTGAAAGGAGTGCATCGCGAAAGTCTGGGGCACGATATGGCCGCCCTGCCAGGTCAGCATGCAGGAAAACTGAGTTGAGAACGGTATTGCCAGTTGGTAGACGAGGGAGAACGACCTTATAATTACCGGAATCAGTAGTTGACGGGGGGTGGAATCCTCGGCCAAGGGCCGATGCGCTGTTTCCAGCAGAGCTCATCGCAGACGTGGCCGTTCAAACCGGCTTCTTGTGGTACATATATAAACCTAGTTTTTGCCAACAGCAGCGCTTCGAAGCGGTAGCCGAGAAGAAGAACTCGGCTACCGCTTCGAAGCGCTGCTGTTGGCGAAAACTAGGTTTATATATGTACCACAATAAATTCCGCCACCTTGTTATGAAATCTGCGATCTTGGAACGACTTCTTTGCCATTTCAAGAGCTGCTGCTGCAACTCGCTGAAAGCTGGTTCATTGAAGTTGATAAATCATTGAAGTTGATAAATCCCCAGGAATACGTCAGTCAATGCAATAGGTTCATCGCAAATTGCTTTTTACTGGCCAAAAACCCTCCAAAATTTTGGCTTTTAAATAGACTCCCATAACTGAAACTTCGCCCGCAATTTGGAACGAGTTTTCTGCCGTAAGTAATGGTACCACTTGTATGTTATTTCGGGCTAAGCGCCAAGAACCTATTTCCACGGGAATATTTTAAAACATGGCTTCTGTGATTAGTTATTTGGAAAAAAACGACGCTCTCCCGTAGAAAACGCGTATGTTTTCAGAGGCGGCCGCTAGAGGCGCTGTTCGGCGATGTCCCAAATTCCTGGTAATGTATAACAATTTTACACGCCTTTAATTTCAAAATATTTTTCTTTTAGGCCCTTGGTAACTACGAGGCTTTTCTTTTATTTTCTTTTTAATGCCTCACCATAATTTTTTTGTATGCTACAGACTGGGGCCGGATTCACAAAAACGTTCTCACGCTAAAACTGTTCGCAGAAGCAGGTGTCAGCCAATCGTGGTGCAGCACTTACGATCGAAAAGCTTTGTGAATTCGGCCCCTGGTGCTTTGTTACTCTGTTTTAGATCTTGTTTGGTTTGGGTATCGTTCTTATAATGTTACCTTGAAAAATGTTTTAATGCGTCTATACATGCTCCCCGCTATAATCCTCCTCGAGCGAATACGGGACTGTGTGATAAATAAATGAAAGGCTGTTCCAGTGACTGAATCGTCCTGGTTCTGTTTTGAAGAAGGCTTAAATGTGCGTGCGATAAGGCGAAATTTAGTCACGGTGTTACGCAGGCTAATAACCAAAGTGGGCCATGCAGCAATAAAACATATACGAACCGCCGCAAATATACACAGGCTTCAAGCGTTGAGTTGTACGAACAATGCTGAAAATGTGTTCTTATAATAAAGTTTTACCGCATGGCCTGCATATTGGTTCTTGGTTCACTAAAGTCATGCTATTCTATTGATGGTATAGTCGTATGCACGCCGTCATATGCAACAGTTGTCGCCTTGCGTCACCCTTGAATCACCTGTTAACAATAAGATTGTCAAACTTAGTGTGTCCTAGTGGTTTTTCCCACATTCCTTTGGTGCGAGATATCATTTTGTAGTTGGATTCATGATCTGTCTCGTTAGCGAATTTATTGTAAGGATAAGACTATTCCGCGTGCAGTTGGGCCTTTTCTCTGTGCTCTATTATGTCTGACTAGCGGCATTTTCAAGCTTAGTACATTAAATAAAAGAAGCAAAACAATGCAGCACTTACACCATAGAACATTCATTTGAAGAGCACAAATTTTTCATGTGCCAAGAAAATGACAACGTAAGGGTGTGTAAATGGTGTCATGCCACCCAAAAAGCGTTTAGAATTTAACGAGAGTGCAGCAGTAAGCTGCTCAATATCGTATTTGACCGTTTTTTTCCCCCAAATCTCTACACAACGCCGCCACACACGTCGCACTGCGGTAGAAGACGAATACTGTCGAAAATGTTAACTTCCTATTGAGAATGCTTATTGTAACCAGAAAAAAAAATTCTGCCGACTTTTTTCTAGGGCAGTATGGGCTTGAAAGAAAGCAAGTGCTAAGATCCAAAGACAAAGAGTTGATAGACTATCACTATCCGCTTTCAAAAGCACAAAGCCAATTTGTCTTGTTTGTGGCAAGGTTATGACTGTTATTTGACCGACTAGGGGGGTTGGACGTTTTTTGGCGAGAAAACAAAAGTAGTAGCCCTGGCATTGTCCGATAAATGACCATACACTGACAGTCCACGTCTCGGCCGCACAAGAGTGGAGCCACGTGTGCAACTTTCAATAAAAAACGACTACAGCTCAAAAGCTTGTAATACTCGCCTTCGCGCACTACCGTTAAATGTCGCACGTTTAATAAAAGGAAAAGAAAGATGAAGTAGCACTGTGCTTTTTGATCACCTCGGAAGGGGACTATTTCCAAGAACGCCGAACGCAGATGACTCTACCTACTGCAAAAATGTTTAGGTGTTTCCGTCGAACGAGACAGTGACCTTATGTTAATGTATTGAGACGCTGCCCAAAACAAACAGGAAGAAAACAACAAGAGACGGGAAAGAGCGCACACTACCTAATACCACCATTTTTGGCCACTTGTACTTTGGATTCACTTTTAAAGCAACGGCTTGCGCGAGAGAATATATCCATTTTTCCAACAAGGAATCGACCCACCACCCGAAATTCTCTTTCTGCGTGCTGATATGCGCCATCCAATAGAAAACCGGATTTACAACATGTCTATGCCACCGTATCCGCAGTGGCAGACACCAAGCTGCTTTTTGTAAACGACACGCTGTGCCCCATTTGCTCGAAAAAAATTATTGGCGCTCAGTCGCAAGAAGACAGAACTGCGCCTGTATTCGAAACTTGTATGTGTATTGCGCCTGGCTTGAGCGTAATAAGTAATAATAATATTAACTACAATAATATTAACAATAAGGTCGATTTCGCCCGACAGGCGCATCACTGATTGCGACAGAAATTTATTAGACAGCTGTGCAAACTAAGGTTAGTCGTTTTATCAGCTGCATAAACGGCTGTAAACATTCGCTTACTAACTAAATTAACCTGCACGTTGTCACGCGCGCACAATCACAAACGAGCACATCTCTCTCGATAAGCGCGGACACTCGCTGTCAAAACGCTGGCGTGGGGGAGAGTGGCAGCAACAGCGAGCGAATTGTCCATCGTGCTACTTCTAGCTTCAACGCTAATTGCGCCGAGAATACACCGCACACGAAGGCATCAGGGGCACTTTAACGAAAAGCTATTCCAAACTGCTTCTATTCTATTTTTGCAATCAGGCCTCCATGATTGCCCAACTTCACTTGTCTTTCACGCAACGTAAAGGAAAAATATCAGTGTAGCTTGCACGGGAGGCGCAATGCTACAGAGAAAGCGGAGCTGATGGGCACCTAGCTTGGCATGGCTTTTGGACTAGGCTAAGCACTACCAAGTCATTCCCAGCATTTTCCAGAATTTATTGATCATTTATCGATTATAGATTAGCTGCTGGTTGACTATCGATTGTCTATCGATGAGAGACTAAGTTTAAGTAGTCCCAACCATGCTTAGCTAGACTTATCCAGGCTCAGTTTCGCCAGTTCACAGAGGTATGTGTCATTGCGCTTGGACCCTTTCTGCACTACCGCCAGGATCGACCCACAATTTCTGTCCGCAGGTTACGGACTAACGCTCGGCTTAAACAGCTCCGCTGTTAAAAAACCGCGAGAGCTACTCACTCTTATATGACGTGTGCACACTAATTATGCATGTGAGACCGAACAACAGAAAAATATTTTTTTTCGATCCTATGCCTTTTTACCCTCAGCCATCCGCAATTGGTCAAAAGTTTTCGGGCTCTGTCCACTTCGCCTGTCTGTCACCTGACGTCCAAAAACCGTGAAAAATCACTGCGTCAAGGTGGCTTGTACGCATTAAAGATGCATTATTACGCTGATCAAAACTTAATTTTCTTTTTAATAGCCGGACACTGCCCCGTTCCGACATCAATAGGAGGTGGGTACCCGCCGATCGCTCTCGCACTGGCTAGTCGGAGCTGCCGTGGAGAATAGATTTATTTGCCTATATTAAAAATTTTGCGTGACATTATATGGTTGTAGAGTCCTTTCAGCACGAAAACGACATCGCTATGTCAAATTTTCTTCACTGAAGATTCGTTTTAGCTGCATTGTTACGTTTCCGTTGTACGCCGACGTGATTTTATAGCAGACACCGAAAGCTAAGTAAGAAGAAGCAGGGCAAACGCAGACGCCGGCAACACCCTGCTCATCAGGTTATCTACTTTCACTGCGCTAGCCCGGCCCAACGTTATCCCCTCCACTTCTGCGTGCTCATCGCCCTTGGTCAGCCAATCAGGTAAGAAATATATGTTAAGTTAGGCAATGCTATTCCTTTTGAAAGCAAACAACATGTGACCTCCTATAAAATAGGACAGCGTTTCAATAGCCTTCTCAAACAACGCTGCGAGTCACCGCCCGATGCTTGCGTTGGCGGTTACGTAAATTGGACATCAGGTGATTAGAAGGAAAACAGATTGGAATAGTTTTACGTTATAGGGTCCCAGCCATCGGCCCGCCTAGACTTTGTACCCAGCGCAGATCGCTTTCTAGATCGGGGCCGCGCGGCCGCGCTCAGCCGCGCCATACGTAGCCGCCACGGGAGTAAAACGTCCCCCACTTTCCCTGCGGCCTTGTGCGCGATGGAAGACGGAGCGCATTTCCCCCGCCTTCCTCCCTTGCGCACGCGAGACTGAGCAACCATTCTTTGCTCACCCTCTCACGCTTTCACCATACCATACGGCACGCAGCCACGATGTTATCGCACTTGGACATTATACGAAACATCACGTTGACGACGACGGCGGAAATGTGCCTGGAGTGTCCATATATTTGCAATAGCAATAAAATTATGTGGATCCGACTCAGTGTGGTAAGCAGAGTAGGCGAAGCTTTCTCTGCTGTTTGCTTTGACTGACGATAGTACACGGTGATCTTAACAGTGAATGTTTAATTTCTTCACCATTTAGTGCAACCCGAGAGTGGTGAGTTGATGTTCTGCGTGCACCTGTTTGTCCGTGTAATACACACAATACACAGCGAGACGTGCTTGCTTGAGGCATTGCTGTGCACCGTTTTTCATAACCTTCGAGATTGAGCCACCAGGCTTCTAAGATGAATCTGGCACGCTTCCACTCGCACCGGCAACATACGGCATCCGGCCGCGATGTTATCGCACTCGGACTTCACACGGAACATCGCGGCGACAGCGAAGGCGACGCGGATGACCTCAGCGTAAATGCGCCTGGAGTGTACATATAACTGCTTTCAAAATAATAAAAAAAAGGTGTGTACGGGAAATACCGCTGCCATAAACTAGAAGCTTGTTTTCCCACAGTGCGACTGAGTTTGTGGAGAAACAAACGCATTGTATGTTTTCTTCGTATTTCCAAGCGATTTGGTGCGACTGCATTTAAAAGCCCGGAATCAGGTTAGTCATGTCCGAACGATCGTCAGACCAGTGTTTTGTTGCGCTACGAGGACATTGTAAGAATCACCTTACGAGAGGAAATATTCCCGACAAAGCGGGGCTCCGAGAAGTGTTCTCAAGAGATTACCAATTTGCTCAGCTAAGCAATCGTGTGGCTCACAGCAGGCCCTACAACAATTGACCCGGTGTAGTTCAGCGGTTGCGGCTCCACTTTCTCAAACCTTCACAACCTTACCTTCGCGTATAACCTGCGAGATTTGCGTACACTTAACAGGCACGCATGATTTTTGTTGTACTTGCGAACTGAAAAAAGAAATCACGCAGAAACTCCTCTGGGAGTTGCGTAAGTATGCACAAGCATTGTGCCGCTTGCTAATCCCCACGCTGCCCGGTGTCATCATCAATGTTATGAAACTTGATTCGACCAGCATAAACCCTTATAAACCCTCATCGGTCGTTATCAACCTTATCGAACACGATCCGACCCTTACGAACTATTATCGGTCCTTATCAATCTGGATGTCCAGCTAAGCTGTTACAAAACCACCACTACAATTGCTGAGGGAGCATGCAATATTTATTCATGGTTCGGATGCTTGTTTTGCACTTGCTCTTTATTGAAACGTGTGCTGTTCTGTGTATTGTATGGGCGATCTGAATGAATGTATGCGCGGTTCGCTTCACTTCGCTGAGCGCTTGTAGCCTCTGCCTTACGTGGCTATGAGCCATTGCATTCGTCTTACGTCACGGACGGAGAAATTTCTCATTGGGTAGGCATAGAAATGCTTATGCATTTAAAACTAAAACGGGATGGTTTATTAAACGAGACGAAGCTGCTGGTTTTCGCTGTAACACGGGGACTATCTTTTCCTCTTTATTTCGTTCCGTCACGCGCACTATAGATCATGAGTTTTTCCTTTCAATTTGTTTTTATACTGATAATATTCAAACCTTCGCATTGTCGGCACATTGCACTAAACACACGTAACACACGTAACACACGTAACAAATTAAGTAAACACCTAACAAGTAACACGTAAACACACGTAACAAGTGCTCTATTTGGCGATGTCATTTTGTGTCAAAAATTTGCCTAATACTAAATCTGTCTAAGGACCTTATCTTTCTAAATACCAAATGAAACACTTTACCATGCACCGAAACTTGAGAAAAAAAGGGGGGGGGGGCGCAACCAGGCTTCGCGCTTCGATGGCACTCCATAAAGCCATTTGGCCCGCTCCTTCTTGCAGAATATAATACCATCATCTTTTCTTATACGTCATGGCGCAAATATGCATCACAACTGCACATTCGTGTCCATTTTTGACATGGTCCGCAAGCTCTCTCCCATCAATTCCACGGCAAACGAATCTTTTGCCCCTGTAGAGATGCTTTGCCGCATAGTAGCCAAACAAAAGCGCCCCAGGAAAAAAATTCAGCCAGCGGATTAAAACCAAACTGGAGCTACATATATAAAGAGACCTAAAGTATGTGCCACTAGAGTGCACTTAGCGGATGAGTTTTTACTGTGCTGCAAACTACATTTTAAAAATCACCCCATGCATTTTCAATGGGTCTACAAAAGTGCCCCAGGAAAAAAATCCAGCCAGTGGAATTAGACTACACTCGACATATACCGTGAGAACGTTGTCGGGATGTAGTGCCTAAAGTGCAAATCGCGAAAAACGAGCCATTGCTCAGTAATCGATTTTTAAAAAATGCTTCCCATAGAGTTACGCCAACCGCATCGCCCCAGGGTCGGCTTCGCCGCAGTAGTCGATGTCCCAGATTGCTGGACTTGTGGCTTTATCGGGCATGCGTGTGCACTCCTTAGAAAATGCTGACAGAACTCTGCTACTTCGTCTTTAGCTTACCTTCTCTTAGTCTGGAAGGGTTGCAGCAATACACGACAGTGTACGAGACCATTTATTTGGTGCACACTTGCAACAGTATGCGCATTCTTGTCCGCGCTACAGAGTGCACCAACAAGACGTGCTGCCCGGTCGCTGCCATTCGTGCGTATTGAATGCACACAGCATGAGCTGCAAGTTATATGGCTTTAACTGTCTTTTTTTTTCCACCCACTTAGGTGCATCTGAACAGCTAATGGATACCATGCCCACTCTGTAACGACCAGTGCTTTTAATGAAACAGCACGGCGGAATAAAGTCAACCACGTGAGGCACCTCAGACAGCATATGCAGTGGGTTGTGACGGATTCAATGATTTCATCAGCATTTTTACTGGATGCAAGGCTGTGAATCTCTTGTATGATGCATGTGTGGAAAAGAAACCCAACATCCGGTGCACATGCCTGCTTGAAACAGTCGGGCATATCCCATTAGTTGAGTGCCCCTGTGTCGGCATTTGCTGATGTGATCCCAGCTATCTTCACCCATTACATTCTGGTGAATTTACTGCAGCCACCCTTTGGAAAAATAGCACATGGCAATTATTTCAAGGTAATTAGTTCTCCCATACAGAAAAAATACCATTAGCAGTACTCGTGGATGGGATAATCTGTCACTTTGCAATGGTGGCGAGCATAAATCCCACTAGCTGTAGTAACACCAGTTTTGGCATTAGGAAGCAACTTTCTTGCAGCTAGACTTCATATGTACTATGTTTCGTGCAACGCCAGTGTTCAGAATAAAAGCATTTGACCACTGCAAACTGTCGTTTTTTTTTCTTCTAGACGTACATATGAACACATTCTTGATATAAAAAGACATGCAGGGCTGTATTACAGCACAGAAATGTTTGGACAATTCAAACTCATTAATTCAGAATGTAAGTTTGAAAATTCTAAGGAATCAAACCATTCTGTTTTCAGTGCACTGAAGTACACAAAGTGCACTTCAGCCACCAAATGCAATTGACAAGGTTGATAACATTTATGAGTTATGACGGCACTGCAGTTACCTTTGTGTTGGCAAGCACGCGAATTTCAGGATCTGCAAAAAATGGAATGTGCCTTGCACCTGTACAGGACATTTCATGCAACAATCAAAAAAAGGATACATATTTGGCCAACAGGCTTCTCAGAATAGCTTTTTGCACAGAAATTAGTTAATATAATTTGTTATGCAATGCTTTCTTTAATATTTGTTTCAGGACATAAGTTGTACTTAAAAAATTTTGAAAGCTGTTCACAAACACCGAATGCAAGCTGAAGAATGTGTTCACATACTACCACTTCAGGGGGGGCAACCTTTTTCTGGTCACTCAAGACCTCAAAGACTGCTGTCAGGGAGGAGTGTTGCAGTGGGTGAAAAGTGAGAAAAAGAAATGAGCGAACACTACACAAGCGCTTTATACCTGTTCAAGCCTGAACTAACGCCAAGTACTCAAATTGCCATATTAACGAGGAATGTTGAAATCTTGTGCATCAGGCATTGTTAATTTTTTACAAGATGCCTCAATCACACTGGTGAGCTTATGCAGTTTTTTTTTAATTTGTCACCAGAAATGCCCACACTGCTATCCGTCACTCCTATTCCTTGAGCGGACAGCAGACACAGATTACTGCAAGTCAACGATTCTGACCCGAGAGCTTTGGCTCAATTTTTACCAATGTGCGAAATTTTAGAAACCGATTGATGGAATCGCTATACTAAATAAATGCCACAAACATATTCAAATTGGTATGCTTATTGGAGAGCATACATAAAAAATATGTAGTGCAGGAGAAATTTGGTCTCGCTGCTCTGCCAGAATTTAGTTTTTTTTTTCAAGTGGTAATGATGTAAAAAAAAGAAGTGAACTTGGCTTTTGTAGCTGGTGGGACTACAATTACACCTAACTACCATCTGGGATTAAAATTATTCATGCAGGGGGGCCTCAGTGAGGTACATCTCAAAACGAGGTATTGCACCGTAGTCGAGAGTTCGACAGGATAGTCTGGTCAGGTAAGATCATTGTTAAATATGGACGAAGTCATTGACCATGGCCGAAACAAAAATAAAATAGCGTTTTGGTATCCACAGGAATCCCTTGTTCATAAAGGAATGTCTGCTGAGAAGGTTCTTGATGGTTCTTAAGTAGCATTGAGTGCATGATGCAAAGTTCGGAAGTACATGTGGTTTAAAATGTTAGATGATCTATTGATTGTTTTACTTGTTTGAATTATTAGTGATTCGAGATGGAGCCTTATTGTCCATTTCTTCTCTGTGGCCACGATGCGGGCGTTGTACTAGTTTATCTTCCGACTCGTCGTCTCGGCATGCTCTGCGAGGGCATTTGTAACTGTGTGGCCTTTGGCGACATTTTTGTGCTGCTTGAGACGCCGCGAGAAATATCTGCTAACAAGGGATCTATATGGATCCTGAAACATCATGCTATTGCATTACAGCTGTAGTATGTGGACTTAGCTTCCTTCTCCAGGTTTTGTGCTAAGTAGACATAAGTAATCTCTTGCACAACTGTGGCACAGAGAAGGCAAGCACACAGAACAGCTGTGACATCAACATATGGGAGTTTATTCTTGTAGGTCAGCGGGACCCTAAAAGACATTTACCAAATCTTGGTTGGAAGGTAGAGTCGATTGTGTCCATGCAAAGAGTTTTTGACATGTTAAAATTCAAACGTTACATTTCATACTTCTTCGTACATACGCTCATGCTTCCAATTCTATTTGCACTGTGACACCGACAACCTCTCAGTATTTAGTGAGTTGGAAGCAGTTGCGGGTATGAATATGCTGAAATGTGAAGCAGTGACTTTAATTTCAATCAATAAATAAAGAAAGCTTAATTCATTATCATAGGCCACCATTGATCCAAGTGCTTACGTGAGTGTGGAAACTCCGCGACAGACAAGAGACAAAACGGTAGGAGGGCTAAGCGTCAGTTGACGACACGTATTCTCAGGTGCTCATATCGCATGAGGAAACTCATGGACAGTGAATAGTCGTATTTTTAACAGCAGCAGAAGCGTAGTACTCGTCAGATGTCCACGGGAAAGCAGTTGCCCATCAGCCTCATCAATTGCCTCGAATGCACACATCGACCAAGCAGTCGTTTTCTTGACCACACTTACTCGTATCTGCAGATTTCGCGAAGCATTCTCGCTTCATTCAACAAGTTTAGAACACGAATTTTGCAGGTTGCTCGGAGCATGTCTTACCTGACCCAGTCATAGAATAAGAAACCAGACGCAGTGGACAAGCATTGCCGGTCAAAGCAATATTCATACAAAAATCAGTAGCGGAATAAGCCGCTGCACTTGCACACATGTTAAAACACGTTCAGAAGTTTAGAGAATGCGTAAAAACACTGAAAAGAAACCTCACTTTACACTTCAATCCGACTTTCTGTTGCCGCCATTACCGTGTTTTGCTCACGACTAGTGTCCATGGCGATGCGGCCGCCGCTTCGTGCTCAGAAGTATGATAAAAAAGTAAAATGATGCGCATTTTTTACACATAAAATAGGTGAAGTACTTTTTTCCCAATACAATAATACATAAGGTATTGTTATGCAGACTATGAAATTTTCAGTGCAGATCATAACTTCAAGGCACAGTACTTGCTTGTAGTGCTTAATCAAGCACTAATTAACAGTTTAATTATTTGCCACAGCGCACATAATGCAATCACACAATTTGTGTCAATCGGTACTTCAGACCAACACCAGTTATATACTGAAATCCCCAGCACTATGAAATACAAACAAAATCAGTGAGAAATCTCGCATATTATTTTCCCCAAAATTTGTAGGCAATGCTGGACAAAACTGATGAATGCCAGCATATCCCAGTTTGGGGAATGAATGTGCTGTACCTACCGGCTTCTCTAGCTGAAGAACTGACACACTTTCAATCATGTACCACAATGATTCTGCATTCAAGGCCTTCATCAAATGAATCCATGCAGGAGAAAGCAGAGACAAGCCCGAGCTGCTTGAAAGTCATGAATGACATCAACATTATGTTGCAAGCTGTTCGTGAAGTGCAAGACATTAATTCTGCCCCTTTGAAAGGAAAGATCCCGCTTCGCAACAGCTTTATTAACAATGTCATAGAACAGACAGGCAATGACAATTTCAAAGCAGAACAGTAATCAATAAAGGGCTACCTAGAGTCCTTTTGTCTAACAAACTCAGAAGTATTGCCATATAGAAGTTTAGAACATGGTTGCTTCCACTAATGTGGTTAATCTAACGAATAGAGCCACCAAGAAAAGAGTATAGACATGTCGGACCTACAGTCAAGACAGCCAACAAGCAGCGACTTAACATTGGCAATTTCAGCCACGGGAAACGGTTTATAGAGTTTAAGTCACCATCCCCCCCTCTCTCTCACAAGTGTGTAGGAAAACTCACCATCAGTGGCTTCACCGACTGAAAACAAATTCCAGTCTGCCAATTACTCATTTACTTCTCTTAAACTTTAGCAAACAGTAAAGGTATACTCGGACATTGCAGAAAAATAGTTATGAACATACGCGTCAGATCTTCAGTTGAGCACCTTGTTGTGGACAGCTATAGCTATGGAAAATACCTGCCACATGAAAGTATAACTTGAAGTACTGAAGACAGAGGTCTGCAGCACAAAGTAATTGCAGAAAGTAAGAAAGTGAATAACCAACCAACCACCCAAAGGAATACAAGGGAAATGCAAGATTGCAACACAGATGTTTATACCTACCCACAGCTCATCTAATGCCCAGTTTAAGCAATACTAAAGAAGCTTACTTACTCTGGCTTACTGGCATGCTTCTTTCCGCACGGAAGCTTGGGCTTTTGGGAAGAAATGCGGGCGCAAAGCTTAGACAACTTTAGGGGCCGAGAAAACCACCCGTACTGCGTTGCATGGTGGGCGTCGTATATGAAATTCCGTTGAGCTGTGGCAAGTCTTATACAGGCCAAACAGGCCGCTGTGTTAATGACCGCCTAAAAGAGCATGTTTTATTGATTAAAAATGGTGTGGGTTCACACCTGCCGTTCCATTGTTCCTCGCATGGCTGTGCTCCATGGTTTGAAGACACGTGTGGTAGGAAGAAGCAGAGTAGTGTTAGCACGTGAATTGCTCGAGGCATATCACATAAGGAAGAAGGGTGATGGTTGTATCAGTGTGCCCTTTGTTGACTTCTACAAAAGTGAATGTTCGTTTTTAGATAATGCAGTGAGGTAGCTTGTGACACGTGCTGCACCATGTCTTTGTGCACATAATTTTTTGGAAATAGATATATTTTGGTGATGTGCTAGAAATAAAACTAGTTGAAAGTTTGGCACCCTATCCTGTCTCCTTTTTGGCTTTACTTTTTTTTTCAGCCTTGCACCACAATTCATGCATTTAGCTATGCACCAACTCACCCACAACGCACTACCCTGCAAAACTTGAGTTGTCTGTCTCCGTCTTCTTTTATCTGTGTGTGCACGCCCCACTTTCTTCTAATAACATGAAAATATTTGCGTGCTTTGCATATATATATATACCTTGCACAACTTTGAGAGCACTGCACAGGACACAAAAATCGCTATACAAACTGCCTTGCGGCAATGTTATTTGTACAAGGTCAAACTAACTAGCAGATGTGAAAATGCTGACACTTTCGCAACTGGAACTTGGAACTGTGAGAGCAGCCGAACTGATGTCACTGGAAGGAACTTGCAGGTGTCTATGACACATGGTTTCTGTTGGATTTATCACCAGTTTTTCAGTGGAATAATTCAAGCCAAGAAAAAATGAAGACCTTTGTTGTAAACGGAGTGAAGAATATTCGAGTTTAAGCCATCCTGATCACATTAGTTGCTCAAAAGAATCAAACCCATGTGACATGATTAACTGAGGTACAGCAGGAAAACGTTTTTAAGAAGGGCTTCTCTATTGAGAAAGAGCTCATTGGCTGTATTAAAATAAGTAATTTTGTCCTCATCATTTGTGCTGCATGTAAGCATGAAGAACTTGAGCCATTTACAATGTTTACTCAACAAAATTCAGTGGGGAGTACAACAGCTTAAGAGGACCAGAGATCGGATCCTGACCTCTCTTTGTTCCCCTCGAGTAAGCAGTTTGTAAAAGAGCTTTAACATCACTGAATTGGCCTTCCATTTGATGCACTACTAGATAATTGAGTATGAGCAGCCCTTTCTGCATGGTAGCCACAGACAGCAAAATAGTTTTTGATTGTGAGGGTGTAAGCATGCACAATTGAAGAGTGTATGCTATGTAGTGATATTAGTTAATGAATATTGCAAATGCCTCTCAAAGTTTGAAAGCAAATGATGCTGAGATCACCCTCATGAGATATTGTCCATATATATTGTCTGTGTTACAGCTCAGTGTAACCATTACCTGGTTGACAATCTTTTGTACTGTGACACCTGTTTACCTATTACTGCACTATATTGGACAAATTTTCGCCCGACTCCAATGTACTACATCCATACTATTCCTGCAGATATCCCCAAGTCTGGCTGTGTTATAAATGTGAGTCATCTCAAGACATGCTAACATTTGGATTAACAAAAACATGGTTGCACTGCTGCACTGGGACCTTCTGGTGCACAAACTTAGGCATGCCGTGTTATGATTTTATCAGCGGGAAATATTTAGCACTCAACATTTTTGTCATTCAATGCAACAACATTCGATTTAACTAAACACGAGCACTAGTTTATTCGGTTTCCTACACAGTCTGCAACACCGCAGCGGTAATTCAAGAGAAGCTGCAAACGTTTAACAGCGCCCACCACACATTTATTCACATTAAACACGATTTTAAACACCTCGTATACAGTCATCGGCCGAAACCCTCGGCTCACGGTTTTGTGCATTCTCGTAGAATATCTGAAAAAACAAGAAAGACAACTAACGAACCCCATTATACAGCGTAATTTTTACCTTTCGCGTTTTCTAACGACAAATCCACGTACTCGGGAACTTGTACACACGTTGTCACGCTGCGATTCTTTCGGTCTCAAAACACTTTCCAACGAAGGGACGTCACCGCATGCCTCATTTGTCACCCCTCCACATGTTTCTTGCAGTGATCTCAGATGTTCTTGCGTTGAGTAAAGTGTTTACTCTAAAACATGCGGCGATGGCTGACGCACTTAGCCGTTGACCCAGTTGACAGGTGATCTCAACTACACTATATCTCAACTCTCCCTGTGATCTTTCCGATCTCCCTCCAAGCACGCCGGCCATGTTCTCATGTTCACGTGACGCGCTAGGTACTTCACAGCGTCATAAGGAACGCACAGAGGGGAAAAAAAAATTCTGGGGACAACCTAGGGAGGAAATATCTGGTGTGACGTCAGAGCATCTATTGTTCACCGGGTCCAGCCGAGCTGCGGCGAAACGCATGTCTTGCCTGCACGTTGTGGCCCTCTCGCGGCCGCTACAGGAGTAACCAGAGCTTGATGGTTGTTTCGTAGCTCGAACTTCCTTCCCGAAAGAAGAACGTTCCAGTGTTCAAACGCTTATATGCATGCGAGTGCCTCCTCTTCGCCTACAGAATACTTGCGCTCCGCTTGCGGCAGAGTTCGGGGTGCGAAGGTAATGGTGCGTAGTTTGTTTCCGTACCTTTGTTGGAGCACAGCTCCCAGCCCGTAGGCGGAAGCATCTGTAGTTACTACTGGAACTAGCGAGGGGTTGAACATATGCATAGCTTTGTACGTTGCGAGTAGTTAATTGCTTCACCTCATGGAAGCTTTGTCGAGTGGTCTTGTCGTCCCAGGAAAAAGAAGCTCCTTGACGAATTAACTGGCGAAGGGGCTCTATACGACGTCAGCAAAGTGGGGTATGAACTTGGCATAGTAGCTGACAAGTCCGAGGAACGAACGGAGCTCAGTGATGTTCGTGGGCGCTGGAGCATGAACTACAGCCTCGACTTTCGATTTCAAGGGTGCCAGGCCTCTGTGGCTGACGACGTGCCACCAGGGGTGGGACTCCGGCGCCAATTGCGCCATTTTGATACAAACGCTCACTCCTGTGCCAAACTGCGCCAAACACAGAAAATTGACCGAAATTGCGTCATACTGCACCAGAAGGGCTTCGGCATGTGTGCTTCGGCAGTGGCCGCGAATAGCGAGCGGATTCGTTCAACGAAAAAATCATAGCCCTTACCCTTACGAGAAAATGGGGGTAAGTGAAGCTTCTGAAGAGACGACACTGTCACAGCTTGGTTTGCCCGAAAGTCAGGGTCGGCGGCTCTTCGCTGACGTTTGGCCTCAACATCGCGCTCCCGCAACTCGGTGATCGCAGCTCTTCGCTGGCGGCTCTTCGCCTGGGCTTCGGAAGCTCTCACGCTAGAATCGGAGACAAGCTTCCCTTACCCCCGTTTACTCGACAGGGCTAGTGATTTTCTCTTTGGGTCCCGCGTGTGACAAGGGTAGTTCAAGGGCACGTTACAGGTCCCCGAGCCTACAGGGGTATGTGCAGGGGTGGCACTGCTGCGCCAATTGCGCATTTTTGATACAGACGCAAATTACTGCACCAAACAGCGCCAAACACAGAAAATTGACCGTAATTGCGCCACGCTGCGCCAGAACGGCTTCGGCAGTGACCGTGAACAGTGAGCGAATTCGTTCTCCGAAAAAGAGTGCAGTCATTCACAATATGCACACCGCGTGACGGCACCTACCGCAGAGTTTCTCGTAATTTTCGCTCTTATAACACTGGACTTTTCAGCTTCCGGCAAGTGGCAGGCGCGCGCGCGGCCACTGCCAGCTGTTGTCGCTGCTGTCGGAACGTCTGCCTACTGTTACGCCTCCAGGACACGTCGCTCCATATTGCCGCCGTCGCCTTCAAACTTCCCGCTACGCTGTCGGGCCGGCCCGTTCCAATACGGCAGTCAGCCTATGCGCCAATCCGCTCCTGATCCCTCACAGCGGTATGCTTGTAATGACCTCCCTGAATTTCCGTCGCGCCGCCTACTATCTCCTCTCCGACGATCGCGCTCTCCAATGCGTCGCCTACCCGCCCCCTCTGACCAGGAAAACTTAAGCGCCGCAGTTCAAGAGGCATGAACTGCGCCATCTTCGAACTGCCGAAGTCTTCGCTCCTCTCCAGCTAACATGGTCGCAATATCTGTCGAAGGTGTTTATGCATTTGCGCTTGTGGACACTGGCGTCGCCGTTTCTATTACAGCTGACAAACTGTACAACCGCAAGGTGACCACGCCGCTCTCTGGACTGTCGCTTCAGGCGGCAAGCGCGCGGTACGTTACACCTCTCGCAGCCTGTACTGCCCGCATGCTTGTACAAGGCATTATGTACATTGTCGAGTTTATTGTTCTTTCTGCCTGCTCACATAACATCATTCTGGCGTGGGACTTCCAATCCCGTCATAATGCTGTCAACGACTGTGCACGCGCTGAACTTGAATTTTCGCCGCTGTGTGACGCACCATCCCACGAAGCTCTTGATCTGCCGCGTAAACAGGTCGTGCGTGAGGACACCAACATTCCGCCTGGCTCTTTTTTCCTTGTCCCAGCCTTATGTGGTGCTGTCACCGATGCTACGGTCTTCTTCACACTGTCTGACATCTTCATGAGTGACATCTTCACTGCCTTTTGCAACGTTTGACATCGCCGCCGCCCTCAGCAATATTGTTACGGGGATGTGTCCAATTCCTTTTCTACGTCTGTTACATTGCTTGTCGGTGCATGTCTCGGCCGTGTGGAACACCTTGACTCTTCGCTCTTTGTTAACGTGCCAGACAAATCTTGCCATATTGACTTCGTCGAACGATATGCCCTTTGAATGCTTGAAGAGTCGTCGAGTGACATGTTCTAGAGTTTCATGGCCGCTCACTAAAGTACCCCTTCCAAACACTCCCGAGCTTTTCAGCTTCTACACCACTTTAGAAATTCGTTCGATGTTTCTCAGCCGCATCTGGGCCGAACCTCGGAAGTGCAGTACTACCCTGACACCTGTTTACACCAGCCGTTGTGTCAAAGACAGTACGGCGTCTCTGCTGAAGAGCGTCGCCTCATTAATGACCAAGGTAAAGATATGCTACACCATGGCGTTACTAAATCATCCCACAGTGCCTGGGCATCTGCTGTCATTCTCGTTCATAAGAAGGACGGATCTATTTGCTTTTGGGTTGACTACCTCGATTGAATAAGGTAACGGGAAAAGACGTCTATCCTTTGCCACGCATCGACGACGCCCTTGACAGTCTTCAAGGAGCCGAATTCTTTTCTTCCCTACTTGAGTTCTGGCTACTGGCAGGTCCCGATGGCTGAAGCCGATCGCCAGGAAACTGCACTTATTACACTTGACAGCCTATACGAATCGAAGTTTGAAGTTTATTTCAGGCAACCAATAAAATATATATATATATATATATATATATATGTATATATACGCACATATACAGTTGCCTAGGGGACCGGCAAAAAAAAAAAGCCCGACAGGGCGCCAGCTGCCCCCCGAAAACCCAAATTCACCCCCAAAAAGACACAATGCTCAGTGTTACAATTTAACAAAAGCTATTACAGTGCAGAAAAAAGAACAACAATGACCATAAAACAAAGAAGCAGCTCAGTACAGTAACGCTTTTGTACGTAAATGAGAATTTTCACATTTAAGTCACAAGAAGGTACACAAGTGAAACCAAAAATATAACAAAGTTAACGCAGGCAAATGTAAATTCCTTGAAGCGCGAAATTCAACGTGATGTCCTTTGTACTTTGCAACGCGCCTGCCATGCTTGAACGACTCGTGGACAATACGCTGCATGGCCTCAAGTGGTCTATATTGACACGTATACATGTTTGTCTTTCACCGGTGGCCGGTTTCCACCGGCTAACAAATGTTATCGCTCGGCGCAGGACGCGCCTGTATCGGAAGTTTCTAGAACGTTATCGATGCTTCTTTCCGTTGCCTGTTTTCACCGACGCTTATGTTATCTGATTGTATGACCGACGCGAATTGTCTAGAACTTTCTGGAAGACCCGCGGGCATCAGGGATTAATCTGGAACCTTCGATGACTCAGGTATAAAAGCCGACGCGTTTCGCCGCTGATCAGGTTTTCGACGATCGCCGACTGTGTTCGCCGCTATCGTTGTGCTTTGAGTGTATCTTGCTTTTGTGGGCACAGGTTCGCCCAATAAACAACCAGTTTCGTCGTACACAGTTTTACGACTGGTTTCTTCAGCGTCACTACTACGTGACAATATGTCTATGTTACCTCGACGATGTCGTGGTTTTCTTGCCTGATCTTCTTACCCACCTACTTTGTATTAGACATGTTTTGACGTGCCTAACCAACGCTGGCCTGCAACTAAACCTCAGAAAGTGCCGCTTCACAGCGCGAAAGCTCACCATCTTAGGCCACACCGTGTCCAAGCACGGCGTTCTATCTGACCCTGCGAAATTTCGTGCAGGCGCTGAGTTTCCGAAGCCTACTAACATCAAAGAACTTCGCAGTTTTGTGGGCCTGTGCTCATATTGCCGGCGCTTTGTACGCAATTTCGCTTCGATCATGTCGCCCTTGACCCAGCTCCTACGCGGTGACGCGGACCTCTCCTCCTGGTTCCCTGCATGCTACGTCGCGTTTTCTACACTGAGTCGTCTTCTTACCTCTCCATCTACGCCATTTCGACCCGACAGCTGCAAGCGAAGTACATACAGACGCCTGCGGGGTCGGCCTTGGCGCCGTCCTCGCGCTACGAAAGCCCCGCTACTCCGAATACGTCGGCAACTATTCTAGTCGCACGCTGACAAAAGCAGAAGCCAATTACAGCGTGACTGAAAAAGAGCCCATTTGACATAGTAACAGATCACCAAGCGCTGTGTTGGCTCGCCACATTGAAAGATCCACCTGGACACCGAGCATGCCGGGCACTCCGAATCCAGGAGTACGATAGTGGCGTCGTCTACCGATGCGGACACAATCACTCTGACGCAGATGCCCTATCCCGTTCAACTCTATTTCAAGGCTCGGTCTGTGGAACCACTTGCACTCACTTCATGCCATCTCTTGACCTCGACTCAATTGTCACCGAACAACAAGGTGACCCGTGGATGGCTTCTTTTTTCGCCTATCTGTCCGGCTCATCGAGGATCCCTGTATACTGATCCCTACGACGCCTAGCTGTTCATTTCGCCATGCATGATCGGCTGCTCCACCGACGCAACTACGCTCCCGAAGGCTGTAGACGCCTACTGGTCATTCCCCGCAACTTAAGATCACAAATCTGTTCCTTTTTCACGACTATCCGCCATGATACCACGCCGGACTATTTAAGACATGCGAACGGGTATTCGCCATCGCTACAGCTGGCGCAGAATGAAAGTTGTACGAAAGTTTGTTCAGTGCTGCACTGACTGTCAACGTCGCAAATCACCACAGTTACGCGCGTCTGGTGCCTTGCAGCCGCTTCCGTGCCCTGCCAAACCCTTCGATCGCGTCGACGTTAACCTTTACGACCCGCTTCCAATGACAACGGATGGCAATCGGTGGAGCATAGTTGCTGTGGACCATTTTGCACGCTACGCCGAAACTGCTGCTTTGCCAAATGCTACAGCGCTGGATGTAGCCTCTTTCATCCTACATCGCTTCATTCTTCGACTACGTGCACCTAATGAGCTGCTTAGTCATAGAGGTCGCGCCTTTCTCTCCGAAGTCGTCGAAGCTCTGCTTTCGTAGTGCCACATTACTCATCGCACGAGCATGGCATACCACTAGCAGGCTAACAGGCTCACAGAACGGTTTAACCGTGCTCTTGATGATATGCTCGCGATGTACGTGGTATCTCATCATGTTAACGGGGACCGCGTTCTTCCATTTGTAACTTTCGCGTACAACACCGTGATACAAGCTGCTACGGGATTTTCACCTTTGTTCCTCCTGTATGGACGCGAGCCGTCGCATACCACCGACTATTTTCTGCCATTACTGTCCTGACGCTTCCTAGTGCCCACCTGTGTACGAAGCTGCCAGAGAAGACGAAGAGTGCCGCCAGCTCGCGCGCACCTTTACATCACAAGAACAACAGCGCCAGAAGGGAAGCCGCTTTCCTCGAAATTTGGGCTTTCCCCGAAACTTGTCCCGAAGCACGAACAGCCGGCCTTACCGCGTCCTGGAGCGAACGTCCCCGGTGAATTTTCTAATTGATCCACTTTCTCCATCTGACGAATTTCGCCGGTGTGGACGTGACCTTGTCCACGTGGCGCACCTCAAGCCCTACCGTAACCCTCTACCTCCAACCTCTTAGGTCGCCAAGGTTGGCGTCGGTGCGGTCCTTGCAGGAACGCACCGCCAGTAAACCTTTCATCAGAATTTTTCCTTTTGGCGCGGCTCTGCGATATCACCGGGATTGGCCCACGCAAGAGGCCGCGTTTCTACCATTCGCCGCTTGGTTTCTTGTAACACCATCCAGATGGTGCTCGCGTCCACGGCGCCCACCGTGCAGGGGAAGGATAACAAAAAGAACAAGAACGCTCGCCTTTGTGCATAGCGGTTGCCACCAGCATTTACCGGTGCACATTTCGGTTACATAGCCTGCAGTTGCCGGGAAGCGTAAAAAGTAGTCAGGGATCTTTGAATGCTATCGCGTTCCACTCTTAAAGGCGAGGCTTAAGCGTCCTCCAAGTTTTCTTGGCCACATATCTGAAATGGCAACCCTAATCGTCACTCAGCTAAAGGACTCCAGCTGCACTGTTTTTTGCAGGACCACGCCCCACAAAATCAGGCTTTTGCCACCGCAGGACGGAAGCCAAGGATGCAAAGTTTCGGTTTTATTCATACTTGGCTGCCAAATGGTGGGCATGAAGGTTCGGCGAAAATGAAAACCACCGAAATTGCGTTTGCGGCAACGATGTTCACGACGCGACTTGCGCATCATCATCAGCCTGTATTTATGTCCACTGCAGGATGAAGGCCTCTCCCTGCGATCTCCAATTACCCCTATCTTGGGCTAGTTGATTTCAACTTGCGCCTGTAAATTTCCTAAATTCATCACCCCACCTAGTTTTCTGCCGTCCTCGACTGCGCTTCCCTTCTCTTGCTATCCATTCTGTAACTCTAATGGTCCACCGGTTACCCATCCTACGAATTACATGGCCTGCCCAGCTCCATTTGTTTCTTTTAATGTTAATAAGAGTATTGGCTATCTCCGTTTGCTCTCTTCCTGTCTATTAACGTTAGGCCTAGCATTTTTCGTTTCTTGATTAGAGTATTGGCTATCTCCGTTTGCTCTCTGATCCACATCGCTCTCTTCCTGTCTCTTCATGTTAGGCCTAGCATTTTTCGTTTCTCGCTCTTTGTGCGGTCCTTAACTTGTTCTCGAGCTTCTTTGTTCACCTCCAAGTTTCTGCCCCATATGTTAGCACCAGTAGAATGCAATGATTGTCCACTTTTCCTTTTCAACGACAGTGGTAAGCTCCCAGTCAGGATTTGGCAATGCCTGCTGTATGCACTCCAACTCAATTTTATTCTTCTGTAAATTTCTTTCTCATGATCAGGGTCCCCTGTGAGTAACTGACCTAGATAAACGTACTCTTTTACAGACTCTAGAGACAGATTGGCAATCCTGAAAGCTTATTTCCTTGCTAGGCAATTGAACATTATCTTTGTCTTCGGCATATTCATCTTCAACCCCACTCTTACACTTTCTCAGTTAAGGTCCTCAGTCATTTGTTGTTTTTCGTCTCCATTGCTGCTGAATAGGACAATGTCATCTGCAAACTGAAGGTTGCTGAGATACTCGCCGTTGATCGTCACTCGTAAGCTTTCCTATCTAAGAGCTTGAATGCTTCTTCTAATCATGCAGTGAATAGCATTGGAGAGATTGTGTCTCCTTGCCTGACCCCTTTCTTGATAGGTAACTTTCTACTTTTCTTGTGGAGAACCAAGGTAGCTGTGGAAACCTTGTAGATATTTGCTAAGATATTCACGTATGCCTCCTGTACTCCTTGATTATACAATGCCTCTATGACGGCTGGTATCTCTACTGAATCAAATGTCTTTTCATAATCTATGATAGCCTTATAGAGAGGTTGATTGTACTGCGCAGATTTCTCTATTACCTGATTGATCACAAGGATATCATCCATCGTAGAATATCCCTTCCTTAAGCCAGCCTGTTCTCTTGGTTGGCTGAAGTGTTGCCCTGATTCTAGTGAAAATTATCTTGGTGAATATTTTATACAATACTGAAAGCAAGGTAATGGGTCTATAATTCTTCAATTATTTAATGTCTCCCTTTTTATTGATTAGTATAATGTTGGCGTTCTGCCAGCTCTCTGGTACACTTGAAGTCATGAGGCATTGCGTATAGAGCGCCGCAAGCTTTTGAAGCATGATATCTCCCCCATCTTTGATTAAATCGACTGTTATTCCATCTTCTGCAGCAGCTTTCTCCCTGGTCATGGCTTGCAAGGTCCTTGTAACTTTATTTCTAGTTATAGAAGGAGCCTCTGTATCCCGTTCGTCACTACTTCGAATGAAAGTAGCTTGGCTGCTCTGGGAACTATACAGGACAGAATAGAATTCTTCCGCTGCTTTTATTGTGTCATCGAAATTGCTGATGATATTACCCTGCTTATCTTTGAGTGCATACATCTTGCCTTGTCTTATGCCAAGTTTTCTTCTGACTGATTTCATGCTGCATCCATATTTTACTGCTTCCTCAATCTTTCCCACGTTATAATTTCACATATCGCTTGCTTTCTTCTTGTTGATCAGCTTTGACAGTTCAGCGAATTCTATCTGGTCTCTTGAGTTTGACACTTTCATGTTTTGTCGTTTCTTCATTAGGTCTTTTGTTGCTTGGGAGAGCTTACCTACCGGTTGCCCCCCTTGGTGCCTTACCTGCCATTTCAACTGCTGCTTCTGAGATAAGCCTAGGTATGGTTTCATTCATTACATCTATGTTATCTTCCTGTTCTAAAGCTGCATATTTGTTTGCGAGCACCAGCCTAAATTGGTCTGCTTTTACCCTTATATACTCCGTCTAAGTTGGCCTGTTTCTTCTTGACTAATATTATTATTTCTCTCTTCAAATTGAGAGAAATCCTTGACCTCACTTCCTGTTGCTGTGCTTCCTAAAGAAGGTATTCATTATTCGGAGCATATTCCTTTCCGCCAATTCTACCCACATCTTTCCTCTAGCGTTCCTAGAATCGATGTCATAGTTGCCAATTCCTTGCTCACGAGGCTGCTTTCCCCCCAATTTTGCATTGAAGTCGCCCATGACTACAGTATACTGAGTTTGTACCTTCTTCATTGCTAATTCAACATCTTCATAAAACTGTTATATTTCATCATCGTGACTGGAGGTTGGAGGGTAGGTTTGTACTACCTTCATTCTTTACCTCCTATTCAGCTTGATTACGACGACAACTACCCTCTCATCAATGGTGTAGAATTCATCAATGTTGCCTGCTATGTCCTTATAGACTATATATCCTACCCCGAATTCTCTCTTATCTTAAAGACCTCTGTAGCAGAGGACGTGGCCGTTAGTCAGCACTGTATAAGCCGCACCAGTTCTTCTAACATCACTAAGGCCAATGATATCCCTCAAATAGCCCTGGTAAGCTAGCCTCACTCGAGAGGATGCGGGTGTGAAACGCTGCCAGGTTCAGTTTCCAGTGGTGGCCTGTCCGGACACAGAGATTCTTAGAACCCTGTGCCGCGTCGCAGGTCTAACCGCCGCCTTAGTCAGGTGCTTCGCAGCCGCTGGGGACTGAGGGCCATGGGTTAATTGTAGGAGTCATGAGGGAGGTAGTGGCCGAATACTGCACCAGGGAGGTCAATTCCTGTTCTGGTGAGGGAGTGGCTGTTGAAGCTTAGCTGGCCTTCCTAATTTGGTTACACGTGGACTAATATAGCCCCGCTAGCTCTGGGCAGTATATTTGTTTTTGCCGTTGTCAGGCGCCACTCCATGCCTGGAAATGGGGACTGGAGGAGGAGTGGACTGGGACCTATGCCTGTGACGTATTGGGTCTTATCAATCTCTTCCCCTCTTTTTTTTCACGAATACTCTAAAGGTACGTTGCTTATCTCGACTGCTGACCGGTTGATGCTTCCGTACACTTTATACGACCTCCAGATTAGAAGCCCGGTGTTCAACCTCTGCTCCACGCTCTATATCGCATATCGATACCTATATGCGATATGGAGGACATATGGATGGACGTATCGATCCACTTGCGCATATCAATTGCAGAAATAATAATGAACCATCTTTCGGCGTCAGAACATCGGTCGCAGTTTTACATTGGCCTTATAGATTCTGTGGCGGAGCCGTGAATAAGACCGAATAATCAAGCTTGTGAAAATTATTGGAGGACGTCGCAGATTGCAAAGACAGTGAACATATTTATTCATTGATTGTTTTGAAAAATATGAGCTTTCTTGTTAAGCAATGCGAAATACTGGCAAACATACAATGACTCAGTGAAGCCAACATATTTATGCTGCAGTATTCTGCTACCCATCTG
This sequence comes from Dermacentor silvarum, assembly GCF_013339745.2. Taxonomy (NCBI): domain Eukaryota; kingdom Metazoa; phylum Arthropoda; class Arachnida; order Ixodida; family Ixodidae; genus Dermacentor; species Dermacentor silvarum. The sequence continues at coordinate 44,400,645 of NC_051155.1, forward strand.
AACATCGCCAACAATTATATATTAACAGAGTGCAATACGCAAGCGGCATTCACTGTATGTTCATGCTGGTTCTTGTGAGTACTTATCGTTCGAAGTCCAGGAATTTGGTGGGGATGATGATTTATTGGCATCCCCTTTGAAACTGGGCGGTGAGAAATAGTCGTAGCTTAAGAATGATGTGTGGCGCAAGGTTGAAATTACCGGAAGTAATATAGGACAAAAAGACACTCTTTATGTCTCTTTCTATTTCGTCCGGCTATTTTAACCTTGCGCCACACATCATATTTAAGCTATACACCAACTAGCCCAGCACAGTACTCTGCTAGACAAATAATCACCTTGCCAGCTTGAGTAACTCAGGTAGGCTATAGATGATTTTCATTCTAGCATTTTTCTATACATATGTCATCCTTTTTTCCTCCCTTAAAGCTTAGCTACTTTGTAGCGCTACCTATGCCTGTGACGTATTGGGTCTTATCAATCTCTTCCCCGCTTTTTTTCACGAATACTCTAAAGGTACGTTGCTTATCTCGACTGCTGACCGGTTGATGCTTCCGTCCACTTTATATTCAAGCGCTTCTGTAAGGTGTACGTTACCTACGGGTCTCGCTGGATGAATCCCTTTCATTCGCAATTCATTAGGAGTTGCTGAGTGGTCTGCGGATTTTTGCCGCAGAATACAAATGCCTCATCTATTTACAAACATTTGCTCCGGTATGTTTTTGTTGTGAGACAACCAACTTGAGCCTCACATAGCAAGTCACTGCCCTGGGTTATCGTACAAATATTCTCTTCTAATTACTTACTTGTAAATCTCCATGGTGATTTCTTTGTTTCCATTCCTTGCATTCAATTTACTATCTCTGCTTATCTCGCTTTCTTTTTGAATGGCTCGTGGTTGTATATTTACACGTTCAATTACCCTATAGTTGGTTGCTAACTTTCTTGACTTCTTCCTCCGTTCTGGGTCCACGCTTTTGAGATACAAATATTTGTGGATTTTAGCCGCCCATTTATTTTCGTCCATTTTCTGAGCCTTGAAAACTAATTTCGCTCGGCGCTTCTCCGACTTCAAAAGAGGTTCAACCCATGTCACCATGCACTGGCTCATTTGTAGCTTTACCGTGGGCCTCCGAAGCGAACCAGCCTATCTATCTCTTGTTAAATTCCGACGCCGGCAGGATATACAATTTGAATCACACAATGGCATTTGCGGACGTTAGCGCAGGCACTATTACTCCTTTGAAGATTCGACGCATACCCTGATATTTATTGTAGACCCAAAGCGCTGTATGTTTCGTTATTGCTGAATTCCGCTTCCCCTTCATTCTTAGATTAACTTGCTGGGTGCTTGAGGAGATCTTTCCTTCGGTAATTATACTCCCAGGTATTTATATTGCGTGACCATTGGTATGTGCTTGCTGTTCAATTGATTCCACGTTATTATTCATCTCTTCATTAGAGATCTGAATTCCCGATTTCTCTGTACTTACGGCTGGATTTGTCTCTGCATCGTCACCTACATTCGCAAGTCTATTTAAATTAGTCCCTTGGATTATTCGCTAGTAGAACTATGTGGTCCGCACACATTAATCAACCCAGGGACCTTTTGCTGCACCCTTTGCCCATTACGGACTTAGGATAAATTAAAACCTATAATTAACCGTTTTCCAGTCGTCTTTCTATGGCCTGTTGCGTGTGCCCAGGTATGCGTGGCCGGCAGGAGGTCTGAACCCCCACTTCACGCGGAGTCATAGACGAGAACTTTCTCGGCAAAGAATATTTTATACAATAGTTTAATGTTGTGGTGGTTACAAGGAGAGAGCGTAACATAGCAGCTGCAAGCTGCTTAAGTAACATTTATATTTACCCAGATGCCCAAACTGTCCTTGAGTGTCTGTATGTGTGAAACGAGAGAGAGAGAGAGAGAGAGAGAGAGAGAGAGAGAGAGAGAGAGAGGGATTCCGGGCAGTCTTTCTGAACCCAACGCCACATTCAGTTTTCGACACTTCCTGGAACCGCGCATCAGCGTTGGGCTGATCCGGTGGTCGGAGTGGTGCTCCGCACGAAGGAAACTGTCACGCACGGGGGTGAAACACGCACGGCAGCCGCATTTTGATTGGGACGAAATCGAAAAACGCCCACTTACCGTGCATTGTGTGCACGTTGAAGAACCCCAGGCGGTAAAAATTAAGCCGGAAACCCCTACTATGGCGTTCCTCATAACCATATAAAGATTTCGGCGCGTAAAAGTTCAGAATTTCATTTTAAAATTCATTGCAATATATAGTTTGCACGTACGGTTTGCTAGCTTGATGAGCAGTCGCGTCTCGCGGCGGAAGTAGCAGAACCTTGGAATGAGATAATTCACCGGGAAGAATACGCGTGAAAGCTGAAACCAACAGACTGCAACCAAATGGTCGCGCATATAGCGCGATGTTTAGGGGTGGGACTCCTGCGCCAATTGCGTCATTTTGATACAAACGCAAATTCCTCCGCCAAACTGCGCCAAACACAGAAAATTTAATGAAATTGCGCCACGCTGCGCCAGAACTGCGCCAGAACGGTGTCGGCATGTGCTTTCCGGCAGCGGCCGCGAACAGCGAGCGGATTCGTTCTCCGAAAGAGAGTGCAGCCGTTCACATTCAGCACACCGCGCGACGGTGCCTCCCGCACTATTTAACGCGATAGCGTTTAGGGCCCCGTGTCGCAGAAAATCCGGCGTCAGCAGCCGGCGTGTGATCGTGGGTGGCGGAGAAAATCATTCAACCACATCGACGGCGCAGGCGCTCCACGTGGTGCAAGGTCTTTCCAGCAATGCATTTCAGTTTAAAAGTGAAGCCGACTTTAAGGGGATCGGTGTAAGCTCGGTCTTTGTAACCTGGCTTTCCCACGTTCACTGTTGCAGTGAATGAAGCCTACTTGCCGTATGCGAACGATGCGATGCGAACGGGTCCCGATAACGCTATCGCGTTCTACTCTTAATGGCGAAGCTTAAGCGTCCTCCCATGTTTTCTCGTAATTTTCGCGCTTATAACGCTAGACTTTTCGGCGCTTCCGGCAAGCGACCGGCGCGCGTGCAGCCACTCCCGGCTGTTGTCGCTGCTGTCGGAACGGCCAGGGCGGCTGTATTTAGAGTGCACTTAAATATGGTTGAACGGGCCGAGCGGCTCGGCACTCCTTAGGTGATGATTGTTGATTGTTGGAGTTTAGTGGCGCAAGGGCCAGGTATGGCCAAAGAGCGCCATGACAGTATTAGTTCGTGCAAGACGATGGTAATGGCTTGTTAGTGGTAGATGAATAGGGAATTATATGAACATTAGATGTGGCATGGCTGTAAAGGGGCCTAAAATCAGTCGCTGTAAAGTGCGTAAAATCTATAAGTAATAAGATTATGGCAATGAGTGATTATGTGTACTTTGGACATGAACAATGCATTGCGAAAGAATGAAACGAGTTACAAAAAATTAAAGATACAAGAATTGGCCATAAGCACAAGTGCCTAAACAGAGCCCTTGAAACACAAGGGCCTGGAGGCATGTGCAGTGAAAAAACTATCGCAGCAACATCCTCTAGAGAGAGGATGCACTACGAACTTATTGGGCTAATAACATGTAGCACAACATCTTTCAAGAAAGCAAGGACTGCGTTGGTGCTAAAAAGTGGTTCTTTACCGAGAAACATAGCGGGATGCAGAGGGACACAATAGCGATATGCGAGAGGAAAATGTTTCTTTCTTTCTCTTTCGGCTTCCCGACACTCCAAGAGGACGTGGAGGACGGTGAGCCTGTCGCCACATCTACCACATGTTGGAGGATCATTTCCATTCAATAGAAAATTGTGAGTACCATATGTGTGTCCTATTCTGAGACGACAGAATAGGACATCAGTTCGTCGTGTTTTAGTTGTACAGGGCCAGAAACCTAACTGTGGCTTAATCAAGTGGAGCTTATTAGTTGTTTCAGCGTCCCACAGACGCTGCCAGTGGCCTCGCAGTTTCCTTCGCAAAAAAGGCTTCAGATCTGTGGAGGAGATAGCAGCGGCAGGATTAATAGCTTGCGATGTAGTTGATGTGGCCAACTGGTCTGCTAGCACATTGCCTTCGATGCCTCTATGGCCAGGCACCCAGCATATTATTACATGTCTGCGAGATTGGTAAATGTTACACAAGAGTGAGTAAAGCTCGATAACAACAGGATTCTTATGCTTTTGGAAAGATGTTAGCGCTTTTACAAGACTCAACGAGTCTGTGAATATTGTTGCCTTTTGTAGTTTCAATTTCTCTATATGCTTCACCGCAGACAGTACTGCATAGGCTTCTGCGGTGAAAATGCTTGTTAGGGGGTTCAATACGTCGGATTTAGAAAAAGAGGGGCCAACCGCGGCGTAAGATACGCCAGCATGGGACTTGGATGCGTCGGTATAGAATTCCGAGCACGAGTACTTCGATTGAAGTTCGCGGAAATGCATTGAAATTTCGAGGTCGGGAGCATGCTTTGTGACCTCTACAAAGGATAGATCACATTCTATCACCTGCCACTCCCAGGGCGGTGACAGCTTAGCTGGAGGCATTAGGCGATGTTCTAGAAGTGTGACATCCATCTCCTCGCTAAGTTCTCTTACACGCAGTGAGAAAGGCCGCCTCATAGAGGGTCGATTAGAGAAAAGCGTTGAACACTTCAAATCATTCAGGGTTGTAAAACAAGGATGTTCCCTATCGGAGTGCACTTTGAGAAAATAGGTGAAGCTGATGTATGTTCTCTGGAGGTGGAGTGACCACTCATTCGATTCTACGTATAGACTTTCGACGGGGCTTGTTCTGAATGCGCCAGTGGCCAGGCGGATACCTAGATGGTGGACGGGGTCTAGCATTTTTAGCGCGCTCGGGGCGGCAGAGTGATATACTACGGCACCATAGTCCAATCGTGACCGAATGAGGCTCTTGTGAAGGTTCATTAAACACTTCCTGTCGGTGCCCCAGGATGTGTGAGATAAAATTTTCAGTAAGTTCATTGTTTTTAGGCATTTCGCCTTTAGATGTTTTATGTGGTTAATGAAAGTAAGCTTAGAGTCAAGTATGATGCCTAAAAATTTGTGTTCTTTGTTCACAGGTATTTGTTGTCCATACATTTCGATAGTTGGATCTGCAACAAGACCTTTCTTCCTGGTGAAAAGAACACAAGAACTTTTGTGGGGGTTTACTTTGAACCCGTTTTCCTCTGCCCACTTAGACACTTTGTTGAGCCCCTGCTGTACCTGTCTCTCGCACACTGCGAGGTTACAGGACTTGAAGCCTATCTGTACGTCGTCCACGTAGATGGAATAAAAGATAGCTGGTGGTAAAGAAGCACGAAGCGTGTTCATTTTAACGATAAAGAGTGTGCAACTGAGCACGCCTCCTTGGGGTACACCAGTTTCCTGCACAAAAGGTCGTGATAAAACATTGCCAACTCGAACACGGAATGTGCGATTCAGCAGATAACTCTCAATCACATTTAACATATTACCACGTATACCAAAGTGGGAGAGGTCTCTGAGTATGCCAAACCGCCATGTGGTGTCGTAGGCCTTCTCTATGTCTAAAAATACAGACAAGAAGAACTGTTTGTGAACAAAAGCTTCGCGTATCTGCGCCTCAATACGTATCAAGTGGTCAGTGGTGGGTCGACGCTCGCGAAAACCACACTGGTATGGATCAAGCAGTCTGTTTGATTCTAGGAAATGTAATAGGCGATGGTTTATCATTTTTCGAAGACTTTGCAGAGACAGCTTGTTAGCGCTATGGGCCGATAACTCGATACAGAGGATGGATCCTTCCCCTGCTTCAGGATAGGGATCACTATGGCCTCTTTCCAGGCAGAGGGGATCTCGCCGGAGGTCCATATAGAGTTATACAGACAGACAAGGGTTTTCTTCGTTTCAGAGGGTAGGTTCTTCAACATTTCATATAATATGCGGTCAGAGCCTGGGGCAGATTGGTTGCAACAGGCGAGTGATGCAAGAAGCTCTGCTAACGAGAAAGGTAAATTATATGGCTCGTTCCCGGTGCTCTTTCGGTCTAGTTTTTGTTTTTCTATTGCTGCTTTGTATTTTGTGAATTCTGGAGAATAGTGCGATGAACTCGACACATGTTCAAAATGTGCACCCAGGTGGTTCGCTTGGTCTTCCAAGCGGTCACCCTGTGTATTTACCAAAGGGAGTGAATATGTTTGTCGTCCTCTCACCTTGTTAACCCTGTTCCATACTTTGGCCTCATCTGTATACGAGTGTATACCTGATAAAAACTTCTGCCAACTCTCTCTTCTGGCCTGTCGACGCGTTTTCCTGCCTTGTGACTTTATCTTCTTAAAGTTGATAAGATTCTCCGCAGTAGGTGAATCACGTAGCAACCCCCACGCTTTGTTCTGTTTCCTACGAGCGTTCCTACATTCGTCGTTCCACCATGGGACACGGCGTTTGCATGCCACACCACTTATTTCGGATATGCATTTAGAAGCGGCATCAATTATGAAGGCAGTGAAATACTCTACAGCAGCATCAATTCCTAACGAAGACATGTCAGCCCAGGAGATATTGCTAGTAAGAGTTCGAAATTTCTCCCAATCTGCTGTATCAACCTTCCATCGAGGGGCTTGTGGTGGAGACTTATTTTCTGTGGTTGTTCTCAGTAATATGGGGAAGTGATCGCTCCCGTAAGGATTTTTGGTAACTTCCCATTCAAGTTCAGGAAATAGACACGGGGAAGCTATGCTAAGGTCAATAGAAGAAAAGGTTCCGTTTGCAATACAGTAAAATGTAGGTTCCTTCTTATTCAGGAGGCACGCACTAGACGAGAAAAGAAATTCTTCAACAAGACGACCTCGCGCATCGATACGAGAGTCGCCCCACAGACTGCTGTGCGCATTGAAATCGCCAAGAACAAGATAAGGTTCTGGCAATTCGTCTATAAGGGACTGAAATTCATGTTTGTGTAAGTGGTAATGTGGCGGAATGTAAAGCGAGCAAATGGTGATGAGTTTGTTCAGAAGAACAAGTCGAACTGCCACTGCTTCGAGGGGCGTTTGTAGCTGCAAATGTTGACATGCTATGCTTTTGTGAATTATAATGGCAACACCGCCTGATGATGCGATAGCATCGTCACGGTCTTTACGAAACGTAACATAGTGTCGGAGAAAGTTTGTATGTGTTGATTTTAAGTGCGTTTCCTGTACACACAGCACTTTTGGATTGTGTTGGTAAAGAAGTTCTTGGATATCGTCGAGGTTCCTAAGAAGGCCTCTGACGTTCCATTGTATAATTTGTGTATCCATAATGAAATTAAATTGGTGCTGTGTGTACTAAAAACGGAAGTATTGCCTTAGATTACAGAGCCCTTTCCAGGCCCTGTAACGCGGGATTTGTCCTTTCTGAAGCGGTCGAGGGAGCCTCGCCGCTCCTTAGGCGCTTGGTGCGCCGTCGGGATGGGTGTAGTGTCCATTGCCTCTTGAGAGGCGCCGGACACGCGCTCTTGCGAGCGAGAAGTTTCGCGAGAGAGTCTCGCCGCGAAGGACGAGACATTTGTGCCCACCAGCCCGGAGGTCGATGGGGCTGCCTTTGGGCCTGAGCTGCGCCGGGTGTTACCACAGCCAGCAATGGCCGGAGAGGGTGAGGCAGCCTTGACTGCACCCACCGTGGGAGCTGCTGGTGGGCCTGCGGGTTCGCTTCGCGTAGCGCAGGCTGCCACCGAGGGCATTTGTGGTGCCGGCAACCCTAGGGTAACCGGGCCTGTTTGCTGGTTAGGTGGAGTAGACTTAGCTACTTCCACCCTGGGGGCAGGAGCCACAAGCGACAGCTCGCTGCGCGCGGGCTGGGCTGGTGGCAGTAGCCGCTGCGACGCTGCCCCTTGACGCGCCGCATCAGCGTAAGTGGTCGTGTGGAATGGTGAGCACCTTTTGCGTGCTTCCCTGAACGATATGTTTTCACGGACTTTCAGTGTTAGAATTTCTTTCTCTTTTTTCCAGCTTGGACAAGACCGGGAGTACGCTGGATGGTCACCATCGCAATTTACACAGTGAGGTGTAGCCTCACAATTGTCTGAGGCATGGCCTTGTACTCCACACTTGGCACAGGTGAGTCGACCACGGCAGCTCTGCGAGCCATGGCCGAATCTTTGGCATTGGTAGCATCGTCTAGGATTTGGTATATATGGTCTTACTGCTATTTTTGTGTAGCCTGTTTCGATGCTTTGTGGCAATTCGCTCAATTCAAAGGTAAGTATCAGATGTTTCGTGGGGATTTCTTTGTTGTCCCGTCTCATAACGATGCGCTGCACATTCATGACGTGTTGCTCCTTCCAACCTTCCAACAACTCGGTTTCAGATAGGTCGATGAGGTCTGCTTCGGATACTACCCCGCGTACTGTGTTCATGGAGCGATGCGGTGAAACAGTAACTGGGACATCACCAAAAGTCACAAGCTTGCCGAGTCTGTTGTGTTGTTCCTTATCACGTAGCTCAAGCAGAAGGTCCCCGCTTGGCATTTTGGTGACTTTATAGCCAGGGCCTAGCGTGTTCGTCAAGGTTTTCGCAACTACAAATGGGGATATGGTTCTTGCTAGTCTTTCCGTTCTCTCACTATGTACTACTTGATATCGGGGGAAGATGTCTTTAGGCCGGGTGAACAAATTCAGAAACTCATCGGTGCGTCCCCTCTTCTGAGGGAGACGATCAAGAAGTCGAGGAAAAGCGGGCGTTCCCATAACAATTTTGTGTTGTTCGGCAGCAATGGCAGCCACCCACCACGGAGTCCAACAAGGGGACGCTACAGCACTTCACGTGTAAGGCTGTAGGCGCCAGCCGTACATTGCTGCTATAACCTCATATAAAAACCCAAGAGAGGGCACCTACACAAGGTTAACCCAAGCCGCCTATGGAAAGTGTGGAAGTAACAGAAGAGAAGAGGTGACAGGACAGTGAGGACAGAAAAATAGAGAAGAAAAAGATCGGAGAGGGGGACAGGAAAAGGCGACCACCGATTTCCCCCGGGTGGGTCAGTCCGGGGGTGCCGTCTATGTGAAGCAGAGGCCAAAGAGGTGTGTTGCCTCAGCCGGGGGGCCTTAAAGGTCCGAACACCCGGCATCGGCTCAACCCCCAGGATCCCCCTTTCCCCAGACACGGCTAAGCCGCGCACGGCTACACGCGGGAGGGTCCAACCCTCGTGTGCTCGGGTACGTGGTGGCGCAACTCACCAAACGCCTGCTGACGCAGACGCCCCTGCGGGGTCCTTAGGTGAGGCGCAAAACAACGAAAAGTAGGCTGAGGGCGCTGCGAGCGAACTAGATATTAGGGAGGCGCGCGCTGCAGCGGGTTCAGCGGGCGGGCGTCTTGGTCCCCAGGGTCGGTATAACGTAAAACTATTTCCTTCTGTCTTTATGCACATATGACCGAGGCATGAGCCATTTTGAGCTATCACGAAGGGCTCATGGCGGATTTGGAATAAAAAGTGCCTCTTTAGACCGAAAGGCGAAGCATCGATTGCGATAGCAAATTAGTAGGCATCTGTACGAAATAAGGATAGTTGTTTAATTGGCCGTATGAACTTGTAAACATTCGCTTACTAACTAAATTAACAAGCACGATGGCATGCGCGCTCGAGCAAACATGAACACATCTCACTCGATGACCGCGAATACTCGCTGTCTAAATGCTGGCGTGAGGACGCGCGGCAGCAGCAGCGAGCGAATTGACCTCGGTGCTGCCTCTCTCTTAGAGATGGGTCGCTCAGGAGCGAGCCGGATCTCTTGAGCTTCTCTTTTTAAAGAACGAGTCAGTCGTGGTTAAGTAAAAGGGAGCGGCGGTTCTTTGAGAGGAAGCCGGTTCTCTCTCGTTCAGTGAGCCGTGCCGAACCGTTCCGCCAGAGCCGGGTCTTCTGCTGGGTTTCGTGGGTTCGTTTTCTGGCCGACGAGTGGTGGCCAGCGTGGGCAGACTCGCGCTACTCGTACTCGCTCGCTTTGGGCGGTGTGCGCGGCAGTCCCTTTGGTTTTGTTTGCGTCGTATGTGTGGCACCCGATGCCACCGAAGGGAGAAGTAAAGAAGCCTTAATTGACAAAGAATGGCGCCGTTCGTTGGCTGCTGCTGTTCGAACGATGTCTCGCGACTCTCACTGATCGCGCATCGTGCGCTGGTGGCAACAACACTTCGAAGACGAAGACTTCCGTGTCTTTAAAGACAACAGGTGAACGTACAGTTTGCGTCCTGGTCTTCATATGTGCTGATTAGTGGTCATGGAAATTTCGCCCATGTCGTCCACTTCTGTGGATTTTCTGCTCGTCTATCATATTAACACGTCAATAAAACGATGCCAATGATCTGCTGTGTTGTAATAGGAGCTCATTCTTTTTTTTTTTGTACTGGCGCATGATGGCAGATCGCCAGTATCGCTCGTGCGCTGAAAAAAAAATGTCGCAGTTTCACCCGAAAGGTGCAGCATCAATTGCGATAGGAAATTAGTAGAGAGCTATTCGGAGTAAGGATAGTAGTTTTATCAGCTGTATAAACTTGGACATGTAGCAACACCAGGAACGCGCAGAACTGTTGGCGACGCCGTCGGTGTTTTGCCCGCTTTTGCACCGAACGCGCGCGGCGTTGGTGACTGTTGCAGGTGCCTCTGGCGGCGGCTCGGAGGTTTTCGGCGAGATCAGAACGGGACAATCGTCGAGCAGTGTCGGAACTCTTTACCACTGTCTAGCTTCGCAACCTTTTATATAAATACGCATTTGGTGCCTCAGCTAAACGTCGCTTCCCCTCCCTCCCTCCCGTCCCCCCCACGGCCTTACGCGCGACGGAAGAAGTCGCGTTTGCTCTCCGCCGTGCGTTCGCTCCCAGTGAAAGCGGGCGTCCCTCGCCCGCTTTCACTCGCACATACAGCATACGGCGCGCGGCGACGATTTCATCGCCGTTGGACTTCATACGGAACCTTACAGCGACGGCGACGATGACGCCGACGGCAGCAATCCGCTTGGATAATTGTTATCGCTATAAAAAACGAAAGGTACGCGCGGCAGTTTTGTGGTTCTTACGTATAATTTTTGTATTGTACTTCAAGAAATGATTTCGACATTCATTTTGTATGGCGTTACAGCTCACTCATATTATAGTGAGCGTGTGTATGTGAATAAGTTAACAAATTTGAAAGAAAATTTACAATAGTTTTTATTCTTATTTTGACCAAAGTTGATTTTAAAATACCACAAAAACAGAAAAGCTCCTGTAATGATGATGAAGTTATATTTGTTTCTAAAAAATACATCGCATTTCGTCTGTTACAGTATCATAAGCATTTTATCCCCAATATCAAAGAAGAAAGGTTTACTACAATTAAAATTCGCGCTTTTAAAATAAGTAATCGATAAATACGAGTATTCTCCAAACATAGTGAAAATGCCTTTAACATGGTTATTCTACTAATGCATATATGGTTTTTTCAAAGCAAAATAACTAGCTTTGCATACCACAGGTGGCATATTTATATGAACCAGCGAGCTGTTCAAATGAACCGGTTTACTTCAGTGTGCTGAGCCATTCCGAGCCGCTCACTGAACTGGGCAGTTTTGCCCATCTCTACTCTCGCTTCAACGCGAACCAAGCGGCGAAAACACAGCGCACGCGAAGCTATCACTTCTCTCACCCTGTCCCCATCGCAGATCGCTTTCAAGATAGAGCTCCCGCGGCCGCACCATACCCAGCAGCTGCCGGAACAGAATGGGAGCGCCGCCATCATCGGCTCACCCTCGTACGCTTTCACTTGCACATACAGTATACGGCGCGCGGCGACGCTGTTATCGCCCCTGGACTTTATACGGAATATCACGGTGACGCCGACGGCAGAAAAAGTGGAAATATAACCTTTGAGTGGTTTTGAAACATTATTTTTCTGACGTAGGAGTCTCCCCCTTTCAGTGTTGCGTCCGCGGGCAGGTGTGCTCGTGCAATTCATAAACAAGACGTGCGAGACAGAGCCCTTGTTTAAAAAAATTGCTGGCTCTCCCGTAAACGAGAGTAGATGTACGATGTATGAAATGGATATCGGCAAAGCAGACTGGTTGGAGATGATACTAGCCACAATTTAAAAATGGCTGTAGTGCATGTAATTGCATGGTAGTTAGAGAGCGCCGTGCTACACGAGCACGCATTCAGAGCGTAAGCAAACACATGAAAGTGACGCTATTCTAGCCGGAGCTTAGCTGACGACAAAGGAGAGTCCACCCTCTGACGTTCGCAGAAAGAAGGAAAGAAGACGCTGCACACAAGAAAACTTGGAATAGCACAAACTAGAAAGCGACAGGCTCTTTTCCGATCACAGTGACTTTTTCATCCACTTTGCTGTTGCCCATTTAGCCTGCTTTGGGAACTTGTCGGGAAGAACTGCTGGAAGCAAGTGCCCCCTCATACACTGTACCACTGTCTTCCTTTCACAGTCAGAGTACTTCCAAGGGTGTGAGACCGACCAGCGAAACTTTTTCGCGAAATGAATTTATTTTTTGTACAATTTGATGAAGCATTCGTAAAATTGCGGAACAAGCCGGAGTCAGCGAACATTGCGAAAAACTCCGGATAGCTGGCAGGTATGGGCCAGTGAGGGTAAAACTTCCTCCTTGTTGGACACGTGTAGCTAGAGAAAGACGAAGAAGTTGTCGAGTGCGTCCAAACCTGAACTGGGCTCCGCAAATATGTCCTCGCCACCGCCGCAACAGCACCCGGAGGCTCAGCAGCAGTCGAGGAAAGAAGAGTCGTCGCGAGGAGAACATCATCACACAGCGGCCCACGATGGGTCGAAGTCCCCCCGGCTAACAGGTTGGCACACGATCAATCGCCGACAAACTTAGACCAGCCGCTTCTCTTGTCGCACTGTGCGTGTGTTTCATCATTCATCATTAGTACAGAAGGAGGTCCCGGAGCGGAATGATGGGTATATCAAGAGGTCCACCCACTTATACTAAACGAAGTTTCGCATTGGCCCGCTAGCAGCAGTATTTCATATTTTACAGCACTTGCTCCAGATGTCCGCACTTTTGTCGTGAAGGTTCTCCTTGATGCGAGCAAGAAAGTCTGACAAGCATAGTAGACAAGGTAAAGCTTTTTAAAAAATTTAACCATGGTGCAACGGCGCCTTAGATATGAACTACTGTGTTGATGAGGATTCTTTTGAACACGAGCGTTTAAACAAACATGAATGATGAGGACATGAACAGGCGCTGGGAAATCGTTCATGTATGTGTAAATGTATCTCTTTTTTATTGCGATAGCAATTATATGGACCCTTCAAGCGGATTTCTGCTGTCGCCGTCGCCGTGAGGTTCCGTATAAAGTCCAAGGGCGATAACACGCCGCGCGCCGTATGTGCGAGTGAAAGCACGCGGGGAACGCGCGCCTTCACGGAGAGCGAACGCACAGCGGAGAGAAAGCGCGACTTCCGTCGCGCGAGAGGGCGGGAGGGGGGGGCGGCTTCTACTCTGCAAACAAATGCGTTCTTGTACTTTGCGCCTGTGCCGGCTGTCGGTTGTGTCGCGCGCACCGTATCTTGAATGCGATCTCCACACTGCTCCGACCTTTGTATGCGCCGTCCGTACGCCGCTCCGTTCCCGTTGAAGCGATAGATCGCACGAACCTTCGCTCGCTGTGGCGGCCGCGCTTCCCCACGCCCCCGTTTTGACAGTGGTTGTCTGCAGTCATCGAGTCTATTCATGTTTGTTTGTGCGCGCTGACACCACGCTTGTTAATTCAGTTAGTAAGCGAATGTGTGAAGTTTATGCAGCCGATAAAACTACTATCCCTTCTCCTGATAGCTTACTAATTTGCTGCGCGCATGCGCCGCAGTGGGAGAGCGGGCACGCACACGCAGTCTATAGAGTGCCTCGATGCCCACTCCTCTTCGATTGGGAAGTCGCGTTTGCTCTCCGATCGTCGCGTCCGGCAATAGAAAAAAAAAACTCTCATTGGCAGTATGTGCGAGTGAAAGCGAGCGAGGGCGAGGGATGCGCGCTTTCGCGGGGAGCGAATCTCTCCGCCGAGCGTTCGCTCCCCGCGAAAGCGCGCATCCCTCGCCCTCGCTCGCTTTCACTCGCACATACGGCGCACGGCGGAGAGATTCCCCGCACGGGGCGTCTGCGCAAGCAGGCGTTTGGTGAGTTGCGCCACCACGGACCCGAGCACACGATGGTTGGACCCTCCCACGTTTAACCGTGCGTGGCTTAGCTGTGTTCGGGGAAAAGGGGATCCTGGGGGTTGAGCCGATGCTGAATTCCTGGACCTTTATGGCCCCTCGGCGGAGGCAACACACCCCTTTGGCATCGGCTTCACGTAGACGGCACTCCCGGACTGAGCCATCCAGGAGAAATCGGTAGGTTCCTTTTCCTATCCTCCTCTCCAACCTTCGTCTTTGTCTCTTACTTTTAATCTTTCCTGTCTTCTCCTCTTTTCTATATTACTTCCGATCTTCTTGGCAGCGAGGGTTAACCCTGTGTGAGTAGCCTGCCTAGGTTATTTCATATTCGGTTATAGTGGTGACGTACAGCTGGCGTCTGCAGGGCCTATGTTTACAGGCACTGCAGCGTCCCCTAATAGGACTCCATGGTGGGTGGCTGGCGTTTCTGCCGAAATATGAATATTTGCATGGCTAGTTCTTTTCCCGCGCTTTCTGATCGCCCCCAAAAGAGGGGGCGCACCGAAGTTTTTAAATTTTTGGCCGACAAGTTGAGAAGTTTCCACGCTACCACGTGGTACATAGTGAGAAAACTGAAAAGTGATCTCACCCTTTATTGTTGCAATGACTCTGACAGAGACTATAGGACCAGGTTACAAGGCGACGAGGATGGCCAGCGGTGACCTCCTTTTGGAACTCCGCGATAAGAAACAGCATGATAAACTACAGAATCTAGTGTCGTTTGGAGACTCTCCTGTGACTGTGACCCCGCACCGCACCATGAACACCACCCGCGGTGTTATTTCTGATGACGACCTGTTGGAGCTCACTGAAGACAAACTTTTGGAAGGATTCAAAGAACAAAATGTTTTGACTGTAAAACGAATCAAGATGAGGCGCGATGGCAAGGAGCTAAAGACAAAACATATAATTCTTACTTTTGGTTCTAGTATCCTACCCGATACCATTGAAGCCGGATACATTAAATTACGTGTCAGGCCATACGTGCCAAACCCTCTTCGATGCTTCAAGTGCCAAAGATTCGGCCACAGTTCGCAGAACTGCCGAGGCCGTCAGACTTGTGCAAAATGCAGTGCAACTGAGCATCTCTCTGAATCATGCGACAACTCTCTCCACTGTGTGAAATGTGATGGGGAGCACGCCGCATACTCGCGGTCCTGCCCATCATGGAAAAGGGAAAAAGAAATTGTCACGATTAAAGTTCAACAAAACAAAAGTTCAAAGAGGCACGAAGGCAGGTGTCCTACCTGCCGAAAACCAGCTTTGCCGATGTGACGCGTCAGGGGGCAGCGTCGCAGCGGCTTCCGGCTGCTGTCCAGCCCGCGCGTAGTGAGCCGGCGGTGAAGCCATCTGCCCCCTCGGCGGCTGCAGCTAGCACTGCTCCGCCATCCCAGAAGGGGCCATCGACCTCCGGGCTGGTGGTTTCCAAGGTCTCGTCCCTCGAGACGAGGCCTTCACCACGAACAAACCGCTCTCAAGAGCGGGTGTCCAGCGTGCCGCAAGGGCCGATGGACACATCTTCAAGTCAGACGGCGCAGCCAGCGCCTAAGGAGCGGCGAGAATCTCTCGACCGCTCCAAAAAAGAAAAAGCCCGCATCACAGGGCCCGACAAGGGCTCTGTAAGTTAAGTTAGTGTTTTTTACACGAGACACACAGCACAAACATCGTCTGCAACATGGCCACACAGATACTACAGTGGAACGTCAGAGGACTACTTCGTAACCTCGACGACATCACAGAACTCATACATAAATTTAATCCGAAGGTGCTGTCTGTCCAAGAAACACAGTTAAAACCTACACAGTCCAACTTTCTCAGGCAATATGCCATTTTCCGTAAAGATCGTGACAACGCTTCTGCCTTGTCCGGAGGTGTAGCCATAGTTGTAAATAAGTCTGCTGCTTGCCAACAGTTTGCCCTTCACACGTCTCTCGAGGCCGTATCTGTGCGAGCAATTTTATTCAACAAGCTTATAACGATTTGCTCCATTTACATACCACCCAACCATCACGAAATTTTACAGCCTCATCGACAAGCTCCCAGAACCATACATTATCACTGGTGATTTTAATGTTTATCATACCTTTTGGGGAGCCTCGCGATGCGACGCGAGAGGTCGACTCATTGAAAACTTCCTTGTTAATTCCGGTGCGTGCCTCTTCAATAAGTAGGAACCAACATATTACAATATCCACCATAGTTCATATTCATCAATAGACTTGTCAATTGGCTCTGCCTCACTTTTCCCTGATTTAGAATGGCATGTAATTAAAAACCCATTCGGAAGTGATCATTTCCCAGTAACCCTAAACTTAGTAACCGAACATGACTCTCTTCCCCATGTCCCTCGCTGGAAACTGGCCTCAGCTGACTGGGAATGCTTTAGGGAATCCACGTACTTACCACGAGATTTTATAAATAATTTTACTATAGATCATGCCGTATCATATTTTACTGCTTTTATCATTGACGCCGCTTAGAAGTTGAGCGGCGTCAATTCAGCGGCGATTTTCACGTTTTAATTATGCGTGTAGCGTAGCGGAGTGGACCTTTCGTTGTTGCAGCGCCCTCTCGCCAAATTCAGCGTAGTGAAACAAAATAAAAAACCCTTTTGTCACTTTTACAAAGTAAGGCGAATATATATATATATATATATATATATATATATATATATATATATTATTTGTTCATGTAGTATCAGACAGGTGCTTGTAATGCGTTGCCGGTCCATTTTATCGAGTTTTTGGAAAGGAAGCGTCGACTTAGTGAACACCACGTGATAGCCAGGGAGGTTGAATTTCGAATCCAATCCAATCCTTTCTAACGCCAATGCGCTGGCGACGTTTTTGTTAGCTGTACTGTTCACTTTATTTCCTTAAACAACCAGTTGGAGGTGTATTACACAAGTTATTCGCGCTCGCGCGAGTAGTACCTCAATGCAAGGTGCTTCGATGTACGCGGGAGAGGGCGCGTGCATCGACCACACTCGCTAGCGGAAGACGGCAGCAACGCTCCGCGCTCCGCTTAGGCAGCTTGTAAGCGGACCGTGTTTCTCGCTCCGCTATCCCGCTTACGGCTAAGCGGAGGACGCATGCGCATTCGTGCTTCCGCTCCGCTCAGCGGCTAAGCGGAGCGTAAAAACGCTAAACTAAAACTGTCTATTAACGAAGGCGAGCTTTCTGATTCCCCTTTCTTCCCCCCGCACGGCCGGCGCCACTGCTGCCGTGGATGCGTAGGGTGCCTCGATGCCAGTGCCAGCGCTGGCATCGAGGCACCCTAGGATGCGCGGAGGTGAGCGCCATCTGTTGGTGCTTCATGGAGCTCAGCGACCACGGGGCGTGCCCTTCCCGTTGATCGGCTGTGACTATACGACATTTTGTACCATCTCCGGGGCCGCAGCCGGATTTTCAGCTTGACAATTCATAGAAGGCTTTCGCATTAAAAAGAAAAAAAAAATGACCAGCCCTTCCCCTGTCGAGAAAATGGGGATAAACGAAGCCTGTCGTGTGTGTATCTGACGTTCGTCAGCGTAATGTTCGGAAGCCCTCGCCTCGGGATCGTCGGCTCTTCGCTGACGGTGATCCTCGTCTAGGGAAGCCCCCACGCTAGAATCGGCACGTCGACGACAAGCCCTTTCCCGAGCGAGTTCAAGCCGGCGTTCGTCAAACGTAGTTTGCTCCTTTGTAGAGCGCACCACGCGTGGCCATCCGATCTGCTCGCCGAAACTCGTCTGAGGAGAGGGAAGCACGGAGGAGCGCGCGCCAACCCGCTTTCCTTCCATGTTCCTAGGACTTCGCGACACACCGGCGCGCGCGTGTCACGTGATCCGCGTGTCACGTGATCACGCGTGTATAGAATATCCAATGCGGGTGTGCGCCGCACGTGATTTCTTTTCTCTATTTCTTTCTGTCTTCCTTGCTTCTTTATTTTCTTTCTTTATTGTCCCTGGTACGTGCCATTGAGCTTGGACCCTTTCTGCACTATCATCAGAATCGGCCCACACGACGAGAGTATGTGCCATTGAACTTGGACCCTTTCTGCACTATCGCCAGGATCGGCCCACTTTTCAGCGGGACATCACCACCACCACCACCGACACTTGGGAGCCTAAAAGCTTCGCTTAAAGGGCCCCTAAACCACCTAGAGATCGAAATTTAGTTGTGGTGTTGCAGTTGTACACGAGTCTACAACGAACACGTAGCCGCGAGAATTTTTCGAAATGGTGCAGTAATAGCGGAGTTACACGGGTTTGATGATCGAAAAACGCCCTCGCTCGTTTCGATCTTTCCTTCGCCACTCTCTTCGTCGGCTGGTCTCTCCTCCTCGCTGAGTGCTGCTCCAAATGTCACGTAACATACGTCATCGCCAACGCGCTTTTCAAGACTGTCGACTTCCGGTTAAGGCACGTCCACGCTAGCGGCAAATATACCGACGGCAAACCGGCTTCCAGTGCCGTAAGAACGTCTGCCGCGCGAGAGGTGTCCAAAGTAGACTGTAGTTTGGCCGGCGCACCGCCCGTAGCACGATCAACGGGCCAATCGACGACTGTAGACGACTGCGAAGCTGCGCGCCTCCGCCACCGGCGATGGAAACATCGGCTGCAGCTTCTGTTCCAAGCAAAATAATTTTCCATAGATAACATGATGCGTAAATTGTGCATTTTATGAAGAACGATATCCACTGTCAAACGTTTAACATGAACTCGAGAGCTCCGATACTTAATTGTGGAGCTATACCGACGGGAGACGACCGGCTCGGCTGTGCTCGCATCGCAGCCGACGGCGTGTTTTTAATAATAAGCGTGTTTTCTTCTTCGTTTACAATTATTGTAAAAAGCGATAACGGTAAGAAAATATTGCGGCTTGTGAGCGTCGGTAATTCATTCCGAAGCGCCATCCGTTTTAGCTTTAAAGTGAGCCGGAAAAGGCCTAGCGACGATTTCGGCGCCGTCGAGCGATCGGCGGCGCTGGCGGTGAGGCTACCGCACAAATGGGTCGGCTAGAGTGACCTAGGTCACTCTAGACTCGGCGCTTCTCGGCTACCAGCTGTTGCTGCGGTGCCGGCACGTGTTCATGCGAAGCGTGCCTGCGTTGCGCGCTCGTCTAGAAAGGCCAACACTGTCGCACTCTGTTCGCGCAGCTAATCAGACCGCTAAGCACGACTGTGTTGGAACGCCAGTGATTTGGCACTTGCGTTGCGGGCTGTAATTACCGATTCGCAAGGGCGCACAAGGGAGGAACACGACAAGGAAGAGCACAGAGCGCGCGTACCTGCTAGCAGACAAACCGGAAGTCGTAGGTTCTTGATCGACCAATTGGCATCGCCCCCGACGCTGACATTACCAGATTCACTCTGCTGACATCGTGACGCCCGCTGGCGATACCGGAAAGGCCAGGAGAGGAGGACAGCATTGTTATTTTGATTTTGTGGCGCGCCCGCGGCGCGTAGCCCCGCAGCGTTTGGCATCGTCGATCGTGACGACATTCTGAACTCGATGCGCGTGTTTACTTGAAATGTTCAAAAAATATCTGAGGTGGTTTAGGGGCCCTTTAAAGGAGCTTGGTGGTGCGACTTAGAACCCCTTTCTAAGTCCGTCCGTCCGGCCGTCCGTCTGTCCGTCCGACAGACAGACAGACAGACAGACAGACAGACAGACAGACAGACAGACAGACAGACAGACAGACAGACAGACAGACAGACAGACAGACAGACGACAGACAGACGGACGGACGGACGGACGGACGGACGGACGGTCTGTCTGTCTTCTGTCTGTCTGTCTGTCTGTCTGTCGTCTGTCTGTCTGTCTGTCTGTCTGTCTGTCTGTCTGTCTGTCTGTCTGTCTGTCTGTCTGTCTGTCTGTCTGTCTGTCTGTGTCTGTCTGTCTGTCCTGTCTGTCTGTCTGTCTGTCTGTCTGTCTGTCTGTCGTCTGTCTGTCTGTCTGTCTGTCTGTCTGTCTGTCTGTCTGTTCTGTCTGTCTGTCTGTCTGTCTGTCTGTCTGTCTGTCTGTCTGTCTGTCTGTCTGTCTGTCTGTCTGTCTGTCTGTCTGTCTGTCTGTCTGTCTGTCTGTCTGTCTGTCTGTCTGTCTGTCTGTCTGTCTGTCTGTCTGTCTGTCTGTCTGTCTGTCTGTCTGTCTGTCTGTCTGTCTGTCCGTCCGTCCGTCCGTCCGTCCGTCCGTCCGTCCGTCCGTCCGTCCGTCCGTCCGTCCGTCCGTCCGTCCGTCCGTCCGTCCGTCCGTCCGTCCGTCCGTCCGTCCGTCCGTCCGTCCGTCCGTCCGTCCGTCCGTCCGTCCGTCCGTCCGTCCGTCCGTCCGTCCGTCCGTCCGTCCGTCCGTCCGTCCGTCCGTCCGTCCGTCCGTCCGTCCGTCCGTCCGTCCGTCCGTCCGTCCGTCCGTCCGTCCGTCCGTCCGTCCGTCCGTCCGTCCGTCCGTCCGTCCGTCCGTCCGTCCGTCCGTCCGTCCGTCCGTCCGTCCGTCCGTCCGTCCGTCCGTCCGTCCGTCCGTCCGTCCGTCCGTCCGTCCGTCCGTCCGTCCGTCCGTCCGTGTCTGTCTGTCTGTCTGTCTGTCCTGTCCGTCCGTCCGTCCGTCCGTCCGTCCGTCCGTCCGTCCGTCCGTCCGTCCGTCCGTCCGTCCGTCCGTCCGTCCGTCCGTCCGTCCGTCCGTCCGTCCGTCCGTCCGTCCGTCCGTCCGTCCGTCCGTCCGTCCGTCCGTCCGTCCGTCTGTTCAGCCAGCCAGCCAGCCAGCCAGCCAGCCAGCCAGCCAGCCAGCCAGCCAGCCAGCCAGCCAGCCAGCCAGACATCTGAGATACATACGGAGGGTGCCTGACGCGGGAGAGCGAGCGGAATACAGAGCCCCAAAGCAGAGCATTAATAGCAAGCGTTGGGGGACGAAACGTCATTGTGGACCCTTTGCGATCCTTTGTGCTCGCCTTTCGCTCTTTCGTACCACCTGCAGTTCACGTCCTCCACCGCTTGCGCACCCTAATCTAAAACTCTAAAGTCATGAGTGCCTTACAGGTTTCTGTGAGTGCTCTCATTGGTGTGTGTGTTGTGTGTGTTGCAGGAACTGCGACCCGCAGCGGTCAGATGTCTCCGTCTACAGAGGCCCATCGCTCGAAGCGTAACGGAACTTCGTCGCCATCGTCGCCATCATCACATGTACCGGTAAGTTTCTTTTCGTATACGCAAATGGTCTACACTAAATATATACTTCACGTAGAGCATTGCAGCCTTTCTGGCATGCCTTAAATATTCCATGCTTGCAACTCCTCGATCACAGGTAGTACGCCGCGGTCAGGTGTCCCGGTCTGCAGAGGTCAGCCGGGCGAAGCGTAATAAAATTTATTTATTTTGGTATACGAAAATGGTTTACTGTAGACCATTGCAGCCTTTCTGGCGTGCCCTTAGATGTTCCATGCGTACAATGCCTCCGTCAGAGGTAGTACGTCAAGGTCAGACTCGGCTCTTGGTACGTGGAGAGTCCAGTTAGGCCGCGTTAGTGTTAAGAAGTGGGATAAATCATTCCAATCCCTTCTGTAACGCCTTCGGGCATTGAAGGTAATGAAATAAAGAAAGAAAAAGTGGGGAATGCCATCAGTGGCACGCTAGCGGCAGAACGTGATTGCCGATAACTCAAATCTTTCAAGGCGCGCTAACAAAAATTTGTTTGAAAGTATATCTCTAGGGCATGCCTTTTAATAACAATTCTACACCTTTAGTGAAAAATGTTGCAGGAACCCTTTTTATATGTGGATATTATTTAATAGTATACATTTTTGTAGTCTAATCAAAGACCCTTTTTGGCGGAGCAGTTTGCTGTAGAGGAACGAGATGGCGCTTTCGGCCGCGCGTCGAATGTTGCCTCAGTGAAAGCGCACGAATACGAAGCAATTACCGCTTCTGC
The DNA here is from genome assembly GCF_013339745.2 of Dermacentor silvarum. Classification (NCBI taxonomy): domain Eukaryota; kingdom Metazoa; phylum Arthropoda; class Arachnida; order Ixodida; family Ixodidae; genus Dermacentor; species Dermacentor silvarum. The sequence goes on from NC_051155.1 coordinate 44,422,741, forward strand.
CCTGCTTCTGTGCAATCAGCTGTCGGAAATGCGACTGGATGTACGCTGATGCACTGTGCTTCATTCATACAGCAAAAATGTGGAACGCTAGAGGGAAAACGTGTGCAGTAGTTGGCTGCAAAAAATGGTAGCTGGCATATAAAGGAATGGAATAAATATGTATGATCAATACCCCGGGTCGCTGATACATAACGGCTGTCTGTGTCGCCGGCCGCACTACGCTATAGACGGCTTTCCTCGAGGTTAAATACATTAACTCATCCGCCAGCGTCGTATCGCTAACCTCCAAAGAAAGGACTTCAACACAGGAACGACGACAATAGTAAATACCGCTCGCTACACAGTGACAAAGGAAGTAGCGTCCATGCTTCCAGGCGTACTAAGTTTCTAACACCTTTTCTACACACATCCACCCTAACTCACACTCAAAGTTACTCCCGCTCTATCACCAACGCATCAATAAGCGAATGGGCGCACACTTGAATCAATGCACATGCAGAAGCATAGGTGACGCCGACTACACCGACAGCACACGAATGTTAGAAGCTGAATGTTTCTTGACGGTCCAGAGTCGGCCATTGGCTAGCGATAATAAGTATTTGGTACGAGCTGTTACAAAGTACCGAACATCACGTTCCAAGCAGCAAGAAGAAATCCATCACAAGTGAGCACACCCGCGAGCGATTAGGCAGAAAATAAACATTCAGGCCGGGACCGCACCAAGGAACTGTACTAAATTAGAAACGTGACAAGCCACTGTTCAAAGTGTTCGCCAAATAGTGAGTGAAGAGCAAACCCATCGATCCTTATTTCAGACTTAAGCTGAAAAGCTTGGACAGCTTGGAATACATTTCTAGCAGCGCTTTTAGTACAAGCTCGGTTTATGCGGTTCATGCCATTTGGATCAGGCATAATGAGCTCCGAAAGCACTTACATTGCTTACATCACCTCCGAAGCTGTGACCAAAGATTTGTGTGGTCCACTCAGTCCCAGTCTACGATATCCGCCGAAACAGAGGTTTGTTGAGCTTCACCGACGTGATGCGCATCCACGGAAGCAACGGAGGCAGCTGAGCAAGCAATGGACAGATCACCATGTGATTAAATAAAATGGCGCGCCCACGGGATCGTCGTGAAAAAGGTCTATAGTCGTAAAAAAAAAGACAGATCACTAGAAGAACATTTGCGGTTGGTTAACATAGTACCTGGGATACATAAAATAAACAGGGATAGCCGATATTCTAGTTGACATTAAGCGGAAGAAATGGAGTTGGGCAGGCCATGTAATGCGTAGGATGGATAACCGGTGGACCATTAGGGTTACAGAATGGATACCAAGAGAAGGGAAGCGCAGTCGAGGTCGGCAGAAAACCAGATGGGATGATGAAGTCAGGAAATTTGCAGGCGCAAGTTGGAATACGCTGGCGCAAGACAGGGGTAGTTGGAGATCGCAGGGAGAGGCCTTCGTCCTGCAGTGGACATAAAATAGGCTGATGATGATGATGAACATAGTACCGATAACTTCAAAATTGAAGTGACTTCGTTCTTCAGTAGACTGAAATAGAGTGATCAAGATTCTTAATTGAGAATGGGCCGCGCACCGGCACGCCTTTTCACCTCAACGCTCGTAATCATAGTACTTGTTCGTGGAAATGCCGATACATCTCTTGTATTCTTGATCCACCCGTTTCCTCTATGATGTCGGCGTAAGCACTTTTCGCTTTCTGTATAGAATCATTTGCGTCTTAATTCAGAATTATAATGTTCTTTTTACTCTAGGTGAACTTTTCGGAGAGCGCAAACGGATAGCATTCCTCTTGTAAAAAAAAAAAAGTATATCGCCGCTTATTTTATTTTTCGATATTTCTGTGAAACACCGGGAACTTAAGGGAGCATTGAAACCGCAGTCGGACATTTAGAAATAGGAGACAGCTTTGCGCGCTTGTCGTAATGATTGCTGAATTTGCAACAGTAGCTGTAGCATAACACTAACCCATGCACTCGTAACGGTGACTCAGGGATTATGACGTTTCGTTGCTGCGTACATTAAAGGTTCGCTTACTGGTCAGAGCGGCCGCATTTTAATAAGTTTTAGCGCGGGAGCTCCTATCTAAATACATGGGAAAGAAGAAATCGTGTTTTTCGGCAACCACTCCACCTAATTTGATAAGGTTTGTTGCACTTTAAAGAAATAGTTGACATCTAGTGACTGTTTGTTACGTAGTTTTGATTTAGATGGTCAATTCTTTAATAAAAACTGACAAAAATCGCAAATTTTCAGACGACGAAGCTATCAAATTTACAACTCTGTAACTCAGGAATGAAAAACGATATCACAATTCTTTAAATCGCACCGAATAATACATCTAAAGCGGACGATATTGATAAATTATACATTGCTCTCAAATGGACGAATCATTTGTGAGTAGAACATTGGCAGAACCCTTGTAAACAATGTAACAAATTCACTTAAGATATAGATTGACATATCAAATTTGTCCGCTTTGGATGCTCTAATGGGTACAGTTTACAGAACTGCAGTTTCTGTTTTAGGTGCAGAGCTATGATTTTGTAAACTTCGTACTAAAATGTATTTGGAACTTACCAATTTCTGAAAATTATAATAAGAAAAGTCACTCCTAAATCGAAATTCCGCTTTGAACAGTCACTAGAATTTAACTTTATCTTTCAAATGCAACAAATGTCATTAAAATCGGTCCATTGGTTATCTCAGTAACGCGTTTCTGCGTTTTACACGTATTTGAACAGGCGGCATATCGGAGTTGGGCCTGAGCTAAACCTTCCTCTTGAATGTAGCTCCTTAAAAAATTTCTAGGTTGTCAAAACTGCATCGAAACCCTTGGCTGCGGCGTCTCTCGTAACCTACTGTGCAGTCTATAGGGACCTTAAACCCAGCAATGAAATTTTAATTTCATTATCCATTTTCAACCGCTAATTCAGCAGCCGGAGGGTTCCCCAGAGATGGCTAATTTAGCGACTGGTCCTTGTTAAATATTCTTGAACAAATCTACATGCATAATATGGCGTTCCTGAACACGCGCCCTTCTTGTGTTTGGGATGACTCTTAGCACGTGGCGGGCAGCGTATTCACACTTGGGAGCACACGTAGTTGCTTGTACTGCACAGTGACAAATTAAATGAATGGCTGATGCGATGTGCGGGAAGTACTATGAGCATAGGAGGTCTTTTTGTATACCAGAGTCCGATAAGTGCGTGCCGGCTTAAGTACATCGTCTCATAAAATGAAAATGGCGACATTAAAAAAAGAATGAAAATTGCTGTGCAGGCGTGGGGGCTGCAAATACTTGGTAAATTATTAATACATCGAGAGAAACAAAAACATATCACTGACGATTACGATGCTCACTACTGCGAAAGTTTAGCACAGCTCTATGCGTGTTTTCATTTCAGCGATATGTTGCTTGCTGCGGACCATCTGTCTCGTACCAGCATGTTGCAAGCGGAGCGAAGGGCGGCGAGAGTGCCTCGCTAATCTGGAGATCGCGAGAGGCAGCGCGTGGCTGACGTGTGGTCGCGATTCGCAGCAGCCGCCGCAGACAGACCTCGCAGACGACGCGCGTTACTCTGGTACCTTCTGGTAGACATCGTTGCCGCACTACGCGTTTCTTGTCACGCTTTCGCCATACCCTCCTCCTCCGCTTTCCTCCTCGCTCGGTTACGCCGATGCTCGCCGTAGGAACGGGCGCCTAAGATCAAAAATATTGTTACGGGGTGTGTAGAAGGCGTTTATTGCAGAGAGCCGTAGGGCAAGTGGGTGCCGATACTACACGTCGTCCTTCTCTTCCTCGCTGCTCTCCTAATGTTGTTGCTGCTGACGCTGCCGCTCCACTACCTTTGACGCACTGTAACATGGCTCCTCTCGCAGACGAAGCCCTCCGGGCGAGTAGTTAGAGGGGCTTTCGTTGAATAAACGGCTTCAGGCGGGCTACATGCATGATGTCGGTCCTGGATGACCGTCTCCCACTGGAAGTGAGGCGCGCAATTCTATAATTCACTTCGCTGAGACGTTCAAGCACAATAAACGGTCCACCATAGTCAGCGAGCAGTTTTTGACATAGACCGATTTTACGCACGGGAGTCCATAGCCACACTAGGTCACCCGGTTCGTAAGTGACTTGCCGATGTCGACTATCGTATCGGGATTTGTACTGCTTTTGCGAAGCTAGAGTACGTAATCGAGCGATGCGCCGAGCCTCCTCTGCTCGGCAGAGAGTTTCCGCGATACAAGCGTCGTCGTGACTGCCAAAAGGGAAGATAGTGTCCAAAGTGTACCTCGGCGGACGAGCGTAGAGCAGGAAAAACGGACTGTATCCAGTGGTATCATGTTGCGCGGTGTTGTATGCGTATGTGACGAACGGCAATACTTCGTCCCAGTTCTTGTGGTCTGAGCTTACGTACATGGAAATCATGTTCACAAGTGTTCTGTTCGTGCGTTCTGTCAGCCCATTAGTTTGCGGGTGGTAAGGCGTTGAGTGTCGCAGGTTGGAGGCGCACAAACGTAGAAGTTCTTCAACAACATCAGCTGTGAACTGACGGCCACGGTCGCTAATGATCACTCGAGGGGGACCATGCCGAAGTATAATGCAATGCAGCATAAACTGGGAAACCTCGCCTGCAGTTGCAGAGGGTAGTGCTGCCGTCTCGCAGAACCGAGTCAGGTAGTCGGCACATACTATGATCCAGCGGTTGCCTGTGGAAGAACGTGGGAACGGTCCTATGAGATCGATGCCGACTTGCTCAAAGGTGGAACTGGGTGGGACCACAGGCTGTAAGAAACCGGCTGGAGCTGCAGTAGGTCTCTTGTGACTTTGACACTCGGCGCAAGTGGCTACGTATGTCTCCGTGGTCTTGCGCATTTGAGACCAGTAAAACCTTTCTTTGGCTCGATGGAGTGTCCGCGTGGAGCCTAAATGACCTGAAGTTGGATCATCGTGCACGATGCGCAAAACCGAAGAGCGGAGGGCTTCTGGCACCACCAGAAGAAACCGTGCACCTATCACGGAAAAATTCTTCTTATACAACAGTCCATCCCGAACACAAAAACTACATGATGTCGACTCTTTCGCTGCAGAGAAAAGTGGCTCTAAACTCGGGTCATCACGTTGCTCTCTTGCGAAGGTTGTGGCATCTGGGAAATCACGGTGTACGGATGCGATGAGGTGGTCGAAACTTTCGGCGTCGCATTCCGTTTTACTAAGAGGCATCCGGGAAAGGCAATCGGCATCAGCATGTCGTCGGCCGCTCTTGTAGGATACAGTGAAGCTGTGCTCTTGCAGACGCAGGGCCCATCGTGCAAGGCGTCCAGATGGATCGCGAAGATTCACGAGCCAGCACAAAGAATGATGGTCTGTGACGATCGTAAAGTGACGCCCATACAGGTACGACCGAAATCGCTGCACCGCAAAAATGACAGCAAGACATTCCTGCTCAGTCACCGTGTAGTTACGCTCGGGTTTGCTTAATGACCGACTTGCGTAGGCGATGACGTGCTCTTTGTCATCCACGCGCTGAATCAGAACAGCACCAAGGCCTACACCACTGGCATCTGTGTGGACTTCTGTTGGCGCGGAAGGATTGAAGTGTCGGAGGATTGGTCGCGACGTCAGCAGAAACTTCAGCTGTCGAAAGGAAGCGGAACAACCAGGCGTCCACTCGAAAGCGGCGTTCTTGTGCAGGAGGCTGGTCAAGGGATAAGCGACGTCAGCAAATCGAGGAATGAACCGTCGAAAATAGGAGCAGAGTCCTAAAAAGCTGCGAAGTTGTTTGACGGACTGAGGTGGTTCAAATGCTTCAACAGCCTCCGTCTTCGCAGGGTCAGGCCTGACGCCGTCTTTGTCCACAAGATGTCCCAACACCAAGGCTTGGCGCTCACCAAAATGACACTTTTTAGAGTTGAGCACAAGACAAGCCTTCTGTATGCAGCTGAGTACAATACCAAGACGCGTGTTGTGCTCGTGAAATGTGCGTCCAAAAATAATAACATCGTCGAGGTAGCACATGCATATCTCCCACTTTAGACCTCGCAGAATAGTATCCATGAATCGTTCGAAGGTGGCGGGTGCGTTGCACAAGCCGAACGGCATGACATTGAATTCAAAAAGTCCATCGGGTGTTACGAACGCTGTTTTTTCCTTATCCTCGGCATGCATCGGGATTTGCCAGTAGCCGGATCTCAAGTCTACAGAAGAAAAGTAAGACGCCGAATGAAGGCAGTCTAAGGCATCATCTATACGCGGAAGTGGGTAGGCATCTTTCTTGGTAGCATTGTTTAGCCGCCGATAATCAACACAGAATCGCCAACTGCCATCTTTCTTTTTAACGAGGATGACAGGTGCAGCCCAGGGACTCGCGGACTCCTGAATTATCCCTCTGTTCAGCATTTCCTGAACTTGCTCGCCAATTATCTTGCGCTCAGTCGGGGATATTCTGTACGGCTTCTGTCGTATAGGGTGCGCTGATCCGGTATTTATATGATGGCGTACTCGAGATGTCGGAATTTGGGACGTCGTGTCAGTCTGCGAAAAGTCAAACACTTGCGAGTGCTTGGATAGAACATCCAGTAACGTGTAGCGCTCACTCGTGCTGAGCGACTTGCTCACCATCTGAAGTAGTTTCGAGTCCGATGGGCAGGGATCGAGGGACTCGTCTGCAGCTCCGAGTACAGCCAGTAACGCCGGTGTCTCTTCTTTGAAGAGAGCGAGCTTCATGCCAGAAGGGAGAAGTATGGGCTGGGCCGCATAGTTCATTGCCCATAATCCAGAGTGTCCTTCAACTACCGATACTAAACAATGCAGAACCAAAACGTTCTTCTTTACACAGGCCGAATGAAGCGGCTCCGTCGCAGCATCAAATGTGGCGGGGTTGGCACCAAAGCAAATGACCGGAACGCATACAGCGCATAGTGGGGGAATGACGATGTCCTCCGAAACACAAAAGGCACCTTCTTCACGTGGTGAGTTCTCGATGAGTCCTGTTATAACCTCGCGTTGTACCGAAAGCTCCCCACTTCGACAGTCAACGGTTGCACCACACTCCTGCAAGAAATCGATGCCTAAAATAACATCATGCGTGGATCGAGGAATAACGGCGAATTCAGTGGTAAATACTTTGCCACACAAACACATCCGCAGTACAAACACCAATCGGGCACAGCGTGTCACCACTAACACTACGAAACGTGGAAATATTGTTCCACGAAAACATCACTTTTTGTCCCAGTAGGGCTTTAAAATTTAAGCTCATCACGGAAATTGTTGCCCCAATATCCACAAGAGCCATTGTAGGTATATCGTCAACAAGCACGTGCACTTTGTTTTTCAGCATGAAAACTAGCGGAGGAATGTCGGTTGGCAGCGAACGGTATCCAGCGACCTCACCCCCATCGGCCGCACTGCCTAGTTTTCCGGTGGTGGGGATAGCCGGGGACGCCGCGGCGATGGAGACCGCCGAGTACGTGGAGCAGGCGGTGGCGTTAAGCTGCGATCGGAGGCTGGTGACGGGTTCCGGAAGCTACCTTGGCGAATTCCACGATTGGTTGGCGGGCGTGGAGGCCATGACGCGGAATGATAATTTGACTGGTACGTCTCTCGTGAAGGTTCTCGGAAAGGTCGGCGGCGGTCGCAAAACCTGGCGATGTGACCAGGGACCCCGCAACTATAGCACACACGAGGAGGCCGAAATTCACGGTGCTGCTCAAAGCCTTCATTTCCGCCACCGAGCATGGGGTATCGGTCATGATTGTCGTATTCTCTGTACCCTGAATAAGTGGTACGGTACCGCTGCGCCGGATAAGACGTGCGGTGCTGCTGCTCGTTGTTGAAGCGTGGCCGGTTGGTGGGTGCAGATGGAAGCACAGCTCTATAATCGTCCACGTTCGCCGCATTAATAGAGGGTTGCCACGACGTAGCTGGTAGTCCGGGTTCGTTGCCTCGTGAGTCGCCGCTACCATAACGGCCGATTTCGTGGCACCGGAGGAGCTCTTCCCGAACTATCTGTCGTATTGTAGACGACAGATCGGATGGTGTGCTCGCGTCAACGCAGGCCAATGCCGGAACATTAGCCAAACGGCCAAATTTTGGTGCCACGCGACGCATCTTCAGTGCTTCAAACGTGCGACAATGTTGGATGACGTCGGCCACAGATGTCAGGTTTTCTTTAGCAATCAAGAACTGATGTACATCTTCAGCTATGCCCTTGAGAAGATGACCCACCTTATCTTCATCAGACATGCTTGAATCCACGAGTCTACATAGCTTGAGGACCTCTTCTATGTACATGGTACATGTCTCGCCAGAGAGTTGGGCCCTTTGGGACAGAGTCTGTTCAGCTCGCTTCTTCCTCGCTGCGGAGTCCCCAAAGCACCTTTTCAGTTCTTGGACAAATGTATCCCAGGTCGTAAGCGTGTTCTCGTGGTTGTCGTACCACATGAGAGCAGTGTTCGTGAGCGAGAACACATTTGACAGCTGAGAGGTGGAGTCCCAGCCGTTATGTTTGCTCACCCGTCGGTACTGCTTCAACCACTCGTCCACATCCTCACCGCCAGTCCCGGCAAAGCTGGGTGGCTCCTTGTACGGTTGCGAAGAGCCCGCCGGTCTCGGAGCTTCAGTTTCTCGGGACATGCCTGCTGTTGAGGATGGTGGAAGTCCCGCCAGTCGACGGCTGCGACGAGGTTCGGGGGGTAGCGATTCCGTCGTTGGATGCTTAGATACCCAGCACCTTCCACCACTCTGCACCAGCACCTTCCACCAATAAACGCCTTCTACACACCCCGTAACAATATTGACCAGCACTGAAACGGGGCGACCCAACTCTGCACTTCTGCCGACTCGCGTCTGCCGCAGGAAAGTGCAAAATGCAGAGTTGTGGAGTGGCAACTCCGGAGTTGGAATGATTCCGGAATCATTCCACATTATGGAACAGCCGGGATGGAATGAAGGCACAAGTCGGAGAGGTGGTGTGCGAATGGAATGGAAGCAGGAAATTTCGTAATGGAGTTGGAATGCAATGGGCACCTAGTTCTGGAGCGCGAAATATTGATTAGAAGCGAGACTACAAAACTACCAAACCTGTAAATTCATTTAGACTAACCCAGACTTGACCAATATATTGCACTCCTCTAACCGGTACTTTCAGTATCGACATATGGCTGCTCCGTGGCGCTGCACCGTGGCGCGGCACAGAAGAAGAATAAACACATCTTGAAAGGCATTGACGACGATGCCTTGCAAATGCTACTGTCAAGGGCCCACAAGCACCGTAGCTGAGCTTACGACCTTGTGCCAGAGCTTTGACGAGCTCCGTAAGCAACGCGTCTTAGTTCGGCAGCCGACCACAACAGACGATTCCCTCGCCACCTTAACCATCGGTGGCGACCACGAGACACTACTGTCGCAAATCAAAGAATATGTACATGAGGAAGTGGCATGGCAACTCACGTGTTCATCGTATCTGCCAACCCCAGAAGTGCCTATGCACAATCTCGCGCCGTCTCTCAGACAAGTCATTCAGGAGCAGGTTTCCGAGGTGCTGCCGTCCGCCTCTCAGCCGACACCTGTTGCCGCACCACTCACTTATGCGGCTGCCGCTCCAAAGCCTCCACGTCGACCGCCAGCGTTGGCCCCTCAACCTCTCCGACAACCACCGGCGCCATTCTCTGGTGCACCGCAGCACATCGCAAATCCGTGGCGCACTGCTGACAACCAACCGATATGCTACGCTTGTGGAATTCCCAGTCACATTCCATGCTTCTGTCGTAGGCTTCAATGCATAAAACAACGGTTTGGTAAGAAAGTAGCTGGAGTGCAAAGTTCGGGAATTGATATCTCGAAACTGGTGTCATTTTGAGAATTCGTTCCAAGTGGATCCGCTTTGTGAACTCCACGGCTACAATTTGTAAATTGAAATATGGGCCATAAGGTCATTAGTTAAAACGTAATTATTGAATTTTTGTTCATTAGTTGATTATGCATTTCAATATTTTTGTGCAAGTATTGTCAGCCTCTTCGAATAGACAAGCTCATGAACTAGAATTGTGCTATCTGCCAAAGGCTACCTTTAAACATTTTTAAGGTGTTCGCTGAAACACCCTGTATTTTATGATAATGTCGCATATCCGTGACTTCTAATCCGCGCCAAGTAATATATGTCTGTTGACGCTATTTGACAAACAAAATAATGAAATTGATGTATAATGTTGTATTTCCTTGTCTAGTCCTCTCACACGTGTACTTGTCTTGAATACTCATCTTGTATATTTGTTCTTGAAATAAGGCACGTTAAGCATGCGTACTGCGTTGATCAATCATCCGCTCTACTAGGATCAGGCATGTCTTTTATTGTACACAAGTGTACGTGCAATGTTTCTTTTCAGGCCTCATGGTCGTTTTCACAGCAGATCGGCAGATAAATATTACCGCAACCGAAAATTGACGGCTTTTTTATACATTAGATATGTAAGAGACTACAGGTAACAACGCGTTTAAGGGATAACAGGCCGCAAATTATGCTTCTTGCGCGAGAAAAATCGACTCAACATTTTAGTGTTCCTAAGACTTCGAACACTGTTTTTAGTTAGTATATAGGCAGACAAGGCACAAGCAGTCAACAGTTATAGAGAAAGCGTTTATTACTGGAATTTGACGAATGGAATGGATCAGCTCAGCCAGTCCAGGAGTGGGAATGGTGTAACTCTCAGCTATCTTGGAAGTTAAAGGGAGTGGAATTAGGGCGAATTAGGGCGACTTACCGGAATGGAGTGGGGATGGAATGGAGGGGCCCCACTCCGCAACTCTGGTAGGGAGGAACAACTTAATTAAAAACACCAGTCAATGAACGTCTGGAGACAAATCCTTCTCCCCCGTCGCCCTTAGCCGTCGGCCGGAATACCTAGAGAGCCAGCAGCAGCAAGGGCTTGACCGATCATTTGCTGCTGGACGTTGGGGTCTGGGCTGCGGAGCAAAGCCTCCCAGGATTCTAGAGTGCGCGAGCTATCATGCTTAGACGGACATGTCCACACCATGTGAACCAGATTTGCTGCCTCATCACAGAATTTGCACTTTGAACCGAATACTCTTGGATGCCACTTGCTGTAGAGTATGGGGTTTGGAAAAACCTCCGTCTGTAATTTCCTCCACATAACCTCATATTTCTTACTGAGTGTTCTGTCTGCTGCCGGGTAAATCTGTCGATTTATTCTGTAGTGTACGGTGATTTCCTGGTAAGCGCGCATGTCCTCTCTTCTGTTTATAGTTTCGGGGAATTGGGGGGTTCCGGGGGTCAACCGGTAAGTGAGACCTCGGGCGACCGAATGAGCCTCCTCGTTCCCTCTAAGTCCTTGTTGAGCTGGTGCTTAAAGGAGCAGAACAAGCTGTCTGGGTCCTCCTTCCCTGTTTAATATACGGATGGCAACTCTGGTAGATACCAAGGATGTCACAACGCTGGCACGATGAGGAACGCTGGCAGCTGCGTTACAGGCGTTGCACCTCGATGGTGCACTATAGATGAGGCCGACGGAAAATCGTCGGTTTGTCATGCAGCGCCGAACAAAAGAATGACATCGAGCCTGACGTTTGCCATGCATACACTCCACTCAGAGGAGTGTATACGCACCACAATGTGGTTGGCATATTCAGCTCTTCAGCAGGAACGCTAATGTGTGTGTGTGTGTGTGTGTGTGTGTGTGTGTGTGTGTGCGTGTGCGTGTGTGTGTGTGTGTGTGTGTGTGTGTGTGATACAGTAGTGGGAAGATGATAGACAAAATTACAGAAAAAACTCGGTTCTAATGGCTCGCCGTGCTGTTAGAACTGGTGGACCTTTTCTACGCAATACATCCGAAGTGTGGAGCGCGTCATGTCTGGGCTTTCAGAAATGTGAATTCTTCCGCGAGAAGCGAGTGCCAGACTCACAGCGTCCAGATTCATGGTACATGCCTTGTAATTCTGATGCCACTGCAATATCTGACGAATGCGAACCTCTTTGTGAACGCTCGTTTATACACGCTAAAGATTACTTTCACAGTCACAGTCTAACTGATCGACTAAATAAGTGTTTCGCACTGTGAAAAAAAAAATGTTCATGACTAAGGTTCATAAGTTGCATCGAGACTTACATTGGTGTCATACGGGCAGGCAACATTAAAGGATTATAAGAACAACTATGTTGTATAGCTGGCTAGCCGCCAGCGGTTTGTTGATCATCTGATCTACTTTTTCAGTGTCTATTGACGGTGGGGCTAACCATTCATATATTGAGGTCCGCGATTGCGCGGCCGAGTGCTTCGTAACACGTAGAGCATGTTTATTACGCAGTCGATCACCATTTTCCAAAGTGAGGCTCTCCACACTAGCCAGCAATTAGGCATGCAGTTAACTATTCCATAGTTGTGTGCAACTGTGTCCTGCTAATTAACCCCTTATCGCATGGTGTATCACATATTATACACATGAAACAACTTCATGGAACTTAATAAAACCAAAAATAGAGAACATCCTAAATAATCACCCGGAATCCATGCTATATCAAGCAAGAAAATACGTAGCAATTGCCACTCTGTAAGTAATTTTTGTTACTTTCTTCTTAAATGTATGGCGGCAGGTGGTCATACTACATGCAAAAAATAAAAAAATATAGTATAACTAAGCGGGTCATTCTTACAGTTTTTGCACTTCAAATTAGTACGCAAAAAATCGCAAGTGTTTGCTTTGTATCAGCCTACTGTTATGTTGTGACCGAAAATGACTTCCGATTGTTCTTTAAGGCAATCATTATTTGCTTTATCATTTGATGGAGCACGCAGTTATGAGTTGTTTTGTGAAGGGGAGCAGATATTTTTTTTTCCTTGCTAGAAAGCGTATTTGGTGGCAAATTACATTGTATCTACAGGGTATACTGTTTCATAGCAGCGTTATTGTCATGAACATGTGACAAAATGTAAGCGCTACTGGTGTTATGATAAATACAGCAGGAGGAGTGCCATCTTCCAAGAGCTAATGACTACAGCAGCAACTCGGATGGAGAGGACGTATAATATTCTTCTACCAGCAATTTGAAGGCCCTTTGTGTAGGGTCGGAAAACACCTGTAACTGCATGGTGTATCATTTAAACGCTTGTACGTGTTTATCCCTTTTCCGGGGAGCGCATTTGACCGGCTAACAGCGTAACGTTATCGCTCAGCGCGCGATGCGCCTGCATGATTTCCAACTTACTCGAACTTTGTCGTTGATTCTATCTGTTGATGTTCTCGCTGGACCCATGTGTAATCACATTGTAAGCGCGACGCGAATGCGGATGTAATCAGGGGCTCAGGAAGTATATCTGATGTGTGGGGGCGACGTCTGGGGGCTCATGTCGCATCGTGTAGTTCACCTCTCTCTCCCTCTCTCTCTCGCTCTCTCAAAAATTCAAAATTACTTAATAAATTAAAAATTATTATATAAATCATTAAAATTCAAACACACATTAAAATCAAAATTAAGATTTATGTTTTTTTTTTAAAGTTAGGTGCTGGGTGGCACGTGAAGTTCACCTATGCAAATAAGTTATGTGGCCAGGGGGACACAAAGTGCGATGATAATTAACGCTGTCTGCGGGCTAATTAACTAAATTTCAATAATTTGCTTTTTAGTAGCTGCAGTAAGCGGGCACGTTAGTATTGAAAATTAGAGGCAGTCGTGATTCTACACAGTTCCACTTGGCAGAATTCTTCTAGCATGCCCGTGTTCTGAGATATCCGGCTGAAAATTTTCAATTCCGTTCTCATGATTACGCATGCAAGGCAGTGAGGATCGGCGCAAAGCTCCTCCCTGATGTGACGCGTGGTTGCGTGCGGCGTTCAGTATGAAAACGGGGCGGAGGCTTAGGAAAAGATAACTGGGCCGCTATCTTGTACAGAGGTCAACACACTTGTCTAGACCACACTCCTTGGGGCCAAAGCAGCTACCAAAGCTTAAGCCGACAACCAGGTCGAGAGAAATCAATGGAAACTGCAAATGTAGTCACGCAGCCTCAGATACAGCTGATTTTGTGCCACTTGTCATCTTCAAATATCGCCAGCGCAGTCCTGAGAACGTGGTTTGCGCGTTCTTGAGAAGTATATATGTTGACCTCTGTACGCGTTCGGAAAGCCGACGTTTGGTTTCGTCTCACGCGATTGTCCAGGCCGCGCCGATATCGCGGCCTAGGCGAATCTACGCCAATCGCGTGAGGCGAAACCGAACGTCGACTTTTAGAACACGTACAAGATAGCGGCCCTGTTCCCCTTTTACTCTGGGCCGGAGAAATCGAAAATCGGAGAACCCTGAACCGCTGTCGAAACACGCAACCGCGCAGCCTGTAACGATGGCGGCAGCTGCCATGCAGAGATAAGCGCAAACCGCATGAGAGCGATTTTGCGCGCGACGCACGATTTCGATGCACGCACGACACACGACGCGCGACGCACAAATCTGTTCGCGCGACGGCCCGTTTCGTCGCGAGCGACGGCTTCGAGCGTGACTAGCCATAGCGAGAGCGACGAGCCAATAGCGTGAAGCCGGTACTGGATATACATCAGTCAAGTACTACCGATTGTCGCACGGAACGAGCAAACGAGTAGATTTTGATACGTGCCAGGATAATAACGTAGTGCAAGACCTTTAAAATATTTACGCTGCTCTTTACACTGAAACACATCAACTTAAATTAATAAAGCACGCGTCACGCCAGTTTCGGCGAGTATTTGCTGCCCTCATACCAGCAAACCGGGGAGACGTCGTTCAACGTCGTCGCTCGTCTCACGCTCGCATGCGGTACGACTTGTAGGCGACGAGCGATCGCGACAGCAATCTTAATCGCGTCGCTTGTCGCTGTCGAGCGCAAGATCGCGTGCATGTCGTTTTTACTATAAGGGTCAGCGGAGAAGCCGAAGGGCAATGCGCATGCGTAGTGGTGACTAGACGAGCGGGCATTGTCCTTGCCTGGGTGACGCAAATAAAGTGAGTGCTAATTTCTAAATATTGTATTTTTTATTGAAAAAAAACAATAAATACACATTAATTTAGTTGTGGTAACAAATATTTCGTTCAGCTATTTTAAAGTCGGTGTGCTCATGCACATATCTCACTTTTCATGAAAGCACTACACCTATCAAGATGTCAATGCTTTAAAAATGTTCAGAATGCTTTCCTTCCAGAGCAATGCAAAGCAGAAACTGCTCTCGCGTTGACTCGATAACTCTGCGCAGTACTTATACTCGCAGAGGCAGCTATTGTCCTGTTATTTATGTCATTAACGTCAGTGGGCTCTGTTGCAGAAACTGGATTTTTAACGTAGTCCCAAAAGAAAAATGCTGAGTGGAGAAAGGTCAGGGGTTCTCGGCGGCCAAAACATCGCTCCTGCGCGCCCCCACTGTCATGGAAAAGGACTGTCCAACCAGCTATTTGCAAAGGGGGGGGGGAATTTGGTAGTGCTCTGTTATGCTGAAATCATACTTGGCGCAGGTCATTCAGGGGGAATTTGGAGACAAAGCTGTCGACGACAATACTTAGTATTTCTCGCGTGTGCTTCTTTCCGTTGAGGTTGTCCTGAAGAAAGTAAGGTTTAATGATCCTGTCCCCGAGTATGCCACACCACCCATTCACACTCCAGCGAACTTGGTGCTTGTGTTGCCACAGCCAACGTGGATTTTCTTGTGACCAATAATGGGCATTGTGAACATGCACGGTGTCATTCCGGCATAACCGAGCCTCATCTGTCTAAATTACTCTTTGTAGGATCTCCTCTTCTTCATAATTTTTGATCAGGCTCCAATCGCATAAGTCAAGCCGCCTTTCGAAGTCTGCCTCACTTAAGTCCTGGTGAAGGCAAACATGGTACAGATGAAACGCATGTTTTCTTCGCACATTTGCGACTGTTCTGAAGCTGCGCCCGCACTCGCCGGCAATCTGTCGGATACTGATTTCCGGCATCAACGTTACGTACGCGAGAACGTCCTTTTCGAAGTCTTCAATGACAATTAACTTCTTGGTCTCTCTCTGATGGTGGACTGCGCCTGTTGTGCGAATGCGCCGAAAGATATTTATGAAGGTTGGCTTAATTGGAATTCAACGGTCTGGGTGGCGAACCGCGTACACCCGCATCGCTAATGAGGCGTTGACATTAATCTCAGCCATTGCAAGAGCCACGTCTATTTTTATTTTCGGTGGAATACCTCGTCCCGATGGAAGCAGCCATGTCAGCACCCACCAGTGGATTCCAACGTGGTTAGTTTTTATTCTCCTTCCAGAGGCGCCGCTGTGGCAGAGACAGTCTAGTAGGTGGCCGTGAAGCTAACGCGTTGACAAGATAGTGTCCCGGTGCGATCTGAAGTCGTACAGAAACATGCCGAAAAACTATGTTCCGTGATCGCCCATAGCAGGATAATGCGTACCACGTAGTCATTCCTTGATTTCACCAGCCGAGAGTGAAAGGGTAACAGTTATATTTGCCTATGCCTCCGCCCCGTTTCCAGACTAAACGCCGCACGCAACAGCCGCGTCACATCAGGGAGGAGCTTTGCGCCGATCCTCACTGTCTTGCATGGGTAATCATGCTAACGGAAATTAATATTTGCAGCAATTCGCTGTCCCTGTTCATGGCAATACCGCACTGTCAAACGTCCCGCTATATGTATACCTCCACTGATACCTCTGCGCATGCGCACAAGATGAGAGGCGCTATCAAGCAGCTCCGGCGCAGGTCAGACTTGGCTACTGCGCAACGGAGGTGCACAGCTGGGCACGCCCCGCCGCCAGTGCGTCTGCCATGGCTATGACGTCACTCCTCTGGAATGCGCAGACTAAAGGGACTTTAGCGCAGACCAGCGAGGCGCGCGGCGGCGGCGGCTCTGGCCATAGCCTCCTATATACGTATATAGGAGGCTATGCTCTGGCGCGCCAGCTGTGCGCCGGGGGACGTCACTGTTCCTTGCGCATGCGCAGCACGGCTCACCAGGAGCAACGCGAAACTGCTCAACCTCGGCCAGTCTAGCTCACGCTTCAAAAATTCATCATTCAATTTTAGTTAATTGGCCGGCAGACAGCGATAATTATCATCTCACTTTGTGGCCCCTGGACACATAACTTATTCGCATAGGCGAACTGCACGTACCTCCAAGCGCCTAATTTTAAGAAAACCATAAATCCTAATTTTGATAACCCTGTATATTTCTGCGAGCATATATCAACGACCACTGACGAAGTGCAGTGCAGAGAAATGAAGGCTGCAGTCTGATGTAAACCGTGCTTTTCTAGGAACAAGCTTACATCGGCCTTTGTTATCTTCTTGCTTTTCATGGGCTTGGATAGGGGCAAGAAAAAGGGAGAGAATAGCGAGAGTCATCCTAAAGTCGTGGCGCTGAGACGTGCTCCTGGAAGGGCTGCAGAATAGAGCGCCAGCCTTCCCCTCTTCGCGAACCACTTTAGGATGGAAGATATGGGGAACCAGATGAAAACAGGCAGCGCGCTCTACGCGGTAAAAGCACCGACAAAGAGTGTCTCAGACGTCACAAGCTTCCAGAAAATTTTGTTTCGGTTGTTGAGGGTAGGGAGCGCCCTTTAACTGGTCAAAGGAGTCGCTAGTCTCAGGGGTGGTGGGAGGTGAGCAAGGGGGGGGGGGGGTCGGAACACCTTTGAGTGTGGGGGCATGGCCCCACTGGTCCAGAACCTGTGGGGGCGACTGCCCCCACTGCCCCCCCGCCCCCTGTTCCGGAGCCCCTGGATGTACTTTCTGGAATGTATGCGAGTACCAGCGATCACGCTGGAACCTTCGACGTGTCATGTCTAAAAGACGACGCGCTCGAACCGCAGATCAGATTTTCGGCGATCGACGAGCGTGCTCTCCTCTTTCATTATGCCGGGTCTAATGGTATCTTCGACTGGTCGCCTCGGAGCGCACTAGATCGCTCTCGCGAGCGGCGTTGTCTTCGGCTGGTTGAAAGAGGGTGCGCGCCTTGCGTTCGGCTGGTTCTTTTCGATCGCTGTCCGGCGTCGAGCGCTCTGAGGCACTCCGCGCCCTGTCGTCGGAGCAGTCGTCGAGATGCGAGTGTTTCCAGCAGCGTCATCACAGCACAGCGTCGCCGTTCTTGGCGACGGTCCACCGTAGCCTAGGCAACCTAGGCCACAGCATGCCGGCGGCTCAACGAACGGTCGTCCCACCGGCGCATCCGCCGGTTTAGCTTTGGATCGGACGTTAGCAATATCGGACGTTAGCAGTAGTCAAGTGGTTTCGCATCTGCCATTTCCTCCTCCGAGAGCGAGTCACACGTTCGCCTTGCGCGCTTGTCCTCTACCTCTGAGTTCGGAAAACGCCGGATCTGCACGACTCTGCTTCGGGGGATGGATGCGACCAGTCGAAGATACCATTACTATTTTTGCTGGGCAGAGGATCACCCAATAAAGTGTTAAATTCGTAACTCAGTTCTGACGCTGCATCTTTCTTCGTCTTGACTACAACATTACAATATGTGCGTTTTTTTTTCATAGAAAATTGAGGTACTTATGGCATTACTGACTTAAATAAAGACTTCTAATTTTTACCACAAGAGAATTAATTTAATGCGCTAAGGAGCTATTTCCCGTTTTCACAAGTACGCACAAGGCGTGACTGGTATGGCGATGACTGTCAACGCAGTGACCAAGTGTTCAAGACAGAACCCCTGAATGTTCACCTCGGTGAAAGGACAAATTGAGTGTTTATTAAGTGAGAAGCGCAGGTAGGGCCGAGGAAAGCACATTTATACGTATGCGCATCGTACGTGGCTCGTGGTTGAACACTTTGTCGGTAAATTAAGGTATCTCTGCATCAGTATGCCCGGAGAGCGTAGAAGTAATCGCGCACACTTTGATGTGTGAGTACAAATGGCGTCTGTTCCCTTTCCGTGTATTTCGTGGACGCATGCAGGACCATGCGGACGCTCGCAAGGCTCATCACCAAAGTCGCAGGGACGAGCCTAAGGTTCGCGATGCCGGCCGCTCTTTCGCCAACGACCGCCATCTGGGAGAACAGTTGGACACCGCGGCCCATCACCGTGCCCCTCCTGTCCATGGCAGTGCACCGCAGGACCTCGCCACAAGGTTCATATGCCTCTACTCGGCAGTTCTGAAACAGCGTTCTTTGCGTGACAGCTTTCTATTCAACAGTGCAACGAGCTGCCACCGTTCTCGCGCAGTTCCGATGAAGCCATAGAATTATTGCGCAGTACAGGCCCACTGCATGATATCACGTCGCCATCACAGTGTGCCTATAACTGATGCGACGACGCGGCGGCCATGGTGATGTGGAAGGCACTGCGATGGCGACACTGAGAAGCCGAAGGGCCGAAATATTCCAGACTGCGCGAGCAGACTTCGGCGCATCGCGAGGTTGTCGCCGCGACTAAAGCGCACAAAATGGTGCGATGATGCTGCGGGCAGACACAACGAACCGACGACAACGCGCTTTCCGCAATTCTCAGGCTTCCTTGCTTAGAACGAAGTTCGTGCCGCGGCCGGAACCGGTAAGGCAGACAGGACAGGACTATTCCACACAAATTCAAACGCTGGTATTTATTACGAATAGGCGGAGCACGATCCGCTGTTATACTTTCACAAGTGCAAAACATAGTTTAAAAGGCCAAGAGTACCTCTTGGACCAAGATCTCACAACGCTACGAGAGCCTCTTGGAGCGTTGTGAGATCTTGGCAAAACACAGCTCGCAGCTGACGCGCGAAATTATACAAGCAGACTACCTTATAAATTTTGGTTGCTCCTGTGTTAGTTCCCCGTCGCTCGCGACGACACCAAGAAAGATTACCTACCTAAATCAGTTCTAAACGCTTGTACATGTGCCTTGTGAATTGTTACCACGCGACAAGTGATGATGATGACGCATGGTGTTTAATGGCCCAATTGTGGCCAAAGAGCGCCACGTGACAAGTGACAGGACTATCCTGGTGTTGGATAACACGCTTATATATATATATATATATAAATTTTACGCAACGAGTTAGCTCGCTCAACTCGTTACATGAAATTTGGCAGTATGACATCAAGTGCTATAAAATAGTGAGCCGTAGGAGTCACAATTGTGGCTGCAGAAAATCAACAACTATGGAAATGCACATGCAATTCTTACACTTACGTGTCAGACTGGCTACTCAAGTCCCAGGATCAACATTCTATTGGAGGTAGCAGAATTAATAATAACAATATAAGAAAACCTAATCACTCAATTATGTAGATATGAGTAATGCAAACCAACAGCACACTCCGTTTAATTAAGGAATGAATGAATTATTCAATAATTATATGATTAATAAATAAGTATTATTCAGCTACTTCAATAATAACATCACTAATTAGGCAGGTGCTTAATTAATAATTCATTAACTAGCTAATTATAATCATTATGAGTTTCACTTGCATGAGTTATCTCGAAGTTGAATAATTAAAAGTAATTCAATACTTTATATTGCATTCAGATCTCTATACTGCGGCGACAACAGCAGGAATGAGCGACGGGAAACCCTGTGCGACGAATGTTGGCGGCGGCGCTGCTGTCGCATGGGCTGGCATCCAAGTGTCGGGACTTTTCCGCACTTTCCGCCTCACGGCATTGCATGGCGCGTGCCGCCCCTGAACACACTGTCCCCTACTCGTACCTCTAACCAGACAAAGGACGCAAATAAGTGTAACGTAGACGAGCGCTGTTATGCGCATATGTGCAGGCGCTATTTCACCATCACCTATAGACATACTGAAATGACGTACCACTGATCGCGGGAACAAAATCTAAGTGGGTGCGCTACTTTCCGTGCTTCCTCTGCGTTGCCATTCTGACGTTCTTTGTCTGGTTCCGTGCTGTGTAGCAAGAAGGAAGACAAGGACGGGCCGCGGTAGTTTGTCGACATGGCCTATCTCACCCCCAGAAGAAAAAGAAATAATGCTGTTTGCTTTGCTGCTGGTAGCAGTGCTTAGAAACAAAATTCGTCGTAGATTGTAGTTTTGCAAATTGGGTGGCGACTAATATGTTATAACAGATCACGAATCTTATTCTCTTTATATGGGTACAATGACAGTGCCGCAAGTGTTCCCGATTCACTGCTGCCTCGGTGTAGGCGAAAGCGTCTGTATTGTCTTTGTTGTCGAGTTTCTGGTCGTTCTGACGGAGAAAGTGCGGTGGTAATCAAAAGACTGTTCGCTTGTAAGACTGGTTTGTTTTTATCTGTTACCTTCAGTAGTCTTTCTGTTACGTATAGAGAAATCTGAGGTATTGCCAGCCGCTGCTGAACGGAAAAGAATTTTCGTACGCTGCATCTCCTTGACCAATTTCCACCATCAAGATGTTAAGTTTATGCTTAACGAATCTCAGAAATTTACTATATTAAGTGACTCACAAGAATCCACGATCTCATGTAACCCGCTTTGAATTGATCAAGAGTGGGTGGACAAACTTTATTGTTTATGGCAACACTTGAGCTCCGGACTTTTCAACATGGCGTGACATGGCGCCTGGAAGCTTTGATTCTGAGAGCCCGTTTCATGACGTCGACCCAATAGAGGCTTTCGCGGCTTCTGTGGTACAACTCTGTTTCGGCAAATTGCGAAAGCGTGCAAAATATAAAAAAAGCAAGAAAAAAATAAAATAAGGTCAGACAAGACACACGATTGCAGTGCGGTCTTTTGTCTTGTACGTCCGTGTGTTTCTGCTCTCTTGTGTATGACATGTATATAATGAAGCAAAATCAACGCTATGGCTCATTGGACGAGATAACTTGATGCGCATACAGAAATGTACGAAGCACAGTTAACTCGGAAGCGCTCCGTACTGAGTTCAAATCGCATATAAACAGAGTAACAATCACAGAGCTGAAGAGATAGGAGCTTCTTAAAAGGGGGTGCCGTTTTTTCCAGACGTGAGTCTGATACGGATTATTTTGGCCTCGCCGTCCACACACACTTTCTGCAGATCGCTCAACTCGCTCACAGAGACGCGGCATCCGCAATATGCTTAGCCATAGACCCCTGTAGGAGGACAAAAAAATGCATCAGGTCTCTGAGTAGTGCTTGGCTTGCGTTGACGTCGGGTTCCATCCCTACCGCTATCCACCAGTTTTGGTTTTGCGTTAGCTGACAGGTCCATTTCACCTCAGTGAACCACCAGTTGTTGCGACTCGTGTCCGAGCGGCCATTACGAGTTTACGTAGCTGGTGAGGTACCATGGTGTCGGGTGATCAAGAGGTCCGGGGCGACGTCCAAGAGGAGCAAAAAGGGGTTTATTTACAGCATTTACATTTTGAGAAACTCAAAGTACGAGCACGAACCGAGCACACTCACAGCACTGAAGGTCCGCTTTTTAAGTCCTTCCTTCTCCCCCTTCCTCTCGTAGGGGAATTCACTGTTGGTGTTCTCGTCCAATCACAATCGCCGAAACGTTCGCAAAATCCCGCCCCTGACGATGCACCGTTCCGCCGGATTAGCCTCCAAGGTTGCGCAGCCGCCCCCACATACGGGCAACCGCTTGGCGACTTGGTTACCTCAACTTTGATCCGTTCCCACGGGAAGTCTTGCCGTTGGCCCCTTGCGAGAATCATGAGGCTTTTCATGATGATCAGCTTGACAGAGAGATGGGCCTTCACGCTAAATAGCGTTTCCACGAAGGGCGGCGTTGTAGTCGTCTCAAGTGAGCTCTTTTGTTGGACTGTCACAGTCCATACCGTGACGGAAAAGAGCGACGATGTCGTTAAAGGATGCACGAGACCGATGACTCAGAATTCGTCTCGCCCATCAGCTTTGAACTGTCGGACAGCCGAAGGTACGAAACATGATGGCATGTTCATTAGTCTTAGGTTACGCTGGTCTAGTCGCCATCTCCCCGGCCTTGCAAGGCACCGAAGGGCATGAATGGCATTTCATTTCTGCAGGTCTGTCAGGGCAGAATACTATGTCGAAAACATCCGCCGGGCACAACTGTGCTAAATGCCAGTCGTAACAGCATCTCCGGCGGGGGAGGAAGATCCCGATCCCTAGGGGCCAGCAGCCACTGGGCGAGGGACCGGCGTTCAGCAGCGGAACTTTCTTCTATTGTGACGAACCCTTGGTTCGTAGCACGTGGATTCCCTGGAGTCGTTCAGCGGGCCTCGTGGTGCTGCTTTGCTTTTTCTCTTTGGGCTGGCCTGGTGAAGCTGGACTGGCAAACTGGTCTCGAAATCTCTTCGTCTCCTGTTTGATAAGCAGTCACTCCAGAACAGTGCCAGACCACAACCACAAAGCAAGCGAGCGCAAGGCCACCTTCCTCTCAGACACACCAGGCTTTATAGAAAAAATGACCGCTACTGCTTTCCCATCCCTTTCGCGCGTCCTCCCCCCTAACACTAAAAACAGCCATTTCGTAAAAGCTCCAAGAAGTGATTACCAAAATCAGTAAACAATCAATTACAACTACGCGACAATAAAAAAAAACGTGTGAAAAAAATACAAACGTAAAAATGACACGGAAACCAGAGTAAGCATGAGGCTTTCGCTACTCTAGAGGCAACGACTCAGACCGTTGGCATTACCGTTAAGCTTACCCTTCTTATAGCGAATATCGAAGGTGTACTGTTGAAGAGCCAAGCTCCCGCGCACTCTGTTTCCCTGCACTGATGTGTGGTGACACTCGAAATTATGCTCGACTGAGCCGCTAAGACAGACTTCGCAGCTGCCACTACGGGCAGTTATTTAAAATGCGTGCCAGCCAAATAGCGTCCAAGCTTATGAGTAGCCTAATTAGGCACGGCACAAGTTCTCTTTCATAAGGCATAGGCATCCTCGCGTGCAGCAAGCTTTTGACAAGCACAGGCTGCTCTAAGCCACCTTTGTCTCTCCCTCTCGAAACGACCCCAAGAAAGCTGTCAATCATGTCACCCGGTATGAATAGGCCGAAGTTTTTAGAAATAATCGGAATTCTCTCCCAGTAACGTGTCCCGCGTCTCTAAACTCCGCCTCTCCGAACTAACAATTCGCTACGTGGCGCGTGATTCCCAAGTCGCCACAAAACATAACAAAGGCGCACTTTGAACCACGGAACTCGTGACTGCGATCGAAAAGGGTCAAAAGGACAAACGTCGCGTAATGAGTTGCTGTTTTGGTAATTGCTACCTGCCAGTACCAGCGCCTCTGATGCGAAACGTACTGGGCTCTGCTGACCGATTCCACTCGTAAATAAACTAGTTTATAGAGTGGTATTTAAGACCTAAAAAGCAAAATGTTACACTCTATCTGCGCACGAAAAGACTAAGAAATGCTTCTCCAAACGCGATTCAGTGAAGAAAATTCCTACAATGGCAACTGATACACGCTCTACACTGTAAGCATTAAATTACCCAACTTAGGTCTGCCTCTGCAAACCTCCAGTCTCACTGCCTACATCAAAATTAGCGCAACCACGAGCTACCACTGTCTCAAAACCTGCTTCACACTTTCATTCGTGTAACTGGCTCGTACAACACAAAGTAAATCTGAGCCTAACACTAAACCTGTAAATTTAAAAGCAAAAGTTCTTAAAAGTAACAAAAGAAAGAATGGGTTCACGCTTACGTACAAACAAGTTACAGATCGGTGTGGCTATTTGATTAGTTACTTCCTAATGCGCACTCGATGGGGTCGCAGTCCAAAGCCTTTCGGCCTCACCAAGGACAGCAAAGGGCTCCAAACTGACACTGCCTCTGCGGACACCTGCCACTTTGTGTTCCCGTAGCTTTCTTTCTGGTCCCCAAAGGGGTGGGCGTCAACGCGGGAAGAATAGCCATTCTCCCTTTGTCCTCACCCGAGCGTCGCATTCTCCCTCGGGGCCTGGTCGACTGGTTCGATTCGTATGCGCATACCTCAAGAAGGTTGAACTTTTCAGCCGCACATTTCCTCGCGGAAACGTGTCCTGTTCTGACGCAATCGGCATTTGGCGACCGTTTTCTGAACCGCCACAATGAACCCTTTGCCGTTCTGCCCGATGGCCTGGTTCCCTGTCTTACGCGCTGTGGTGTGGCGTCCTTCTCAAGTTTTCTCGGCGCCAAACACTTTGCTCTTCTTCTGTGGCGGCGCTGTCTGGAAACGTATTTTCTCGCCATGCGGTCATCTGTTGTGCACCTGAAACCCCCGAGCATTGGTTTCCCGTTCTGCTGGGCCGCCATGGCATTTTGCACTACGTCTGACGATTCCGGAACGACTCCGCAAGCAGCGCTCTTTGGAATCGCCACTGGCTCGATTTGTGCGATCCCTTCGCTCTCTACATTCGACACTACCCGAGAGTCGCTCATGTGCTGAGGCACGAGGGCCGTATCCAGATCCATATTAACCCCATTGGAGTTGCTGGAACAAGCCTCGTCCCCACAAGGAGTGCTCTCCGGGATGGCCGCTGACTCTGTTTCGGTGGACGCCTCAAGTGCGCACTTTGTGAAGCTCGAGCCCAGAGCGTTCTCCGGTTCCCTGTACTGTCGGGCCAATTTACCTGCGCAATCGTTGAAAACAATTTCCTTAGCCAGGCCCTCCCCAAGAGTACTGATGGGATCGCGAATCGCCCAATCCTTCCTTTGCTCGGCCGCACCGCTATTTGGATCTACGTTAGACGATTCCGCCCTTTCGCCCATGTACAGAGGCACGAGGCAGGTCTCCAGCGCCTCCTTAACCTTCTCATGACTGCTGGAACTAGCCTCGTCCTCGCAAGGAACGCTTTCCGGAATCGTCCCTGTTTGTAGACAGGCGACGGCCTCGCTCTTTACGTGCTGTACCTCTGAGGGTCCTGCAACGTCGTACTGCACGTGCTCTCCATTCACTGACACGACCTTAAGCGCAGTTTGTCGCTCAGTTGCTTCAGGAGAAGGAACTCTCTGTTTGTCCCCTTGACACTGGAGCTCGCCCTCACCAGGAATGCCGAAACGCTGGAATAAAGCTCTCTAAGCTGTATCATAATTCCGGAACTCTTCATCAGAAAGGCGAGACAAGACGTCGGACGCGTTAACGGGAAACACGCCATACAGCTCAAAGGACCAATTTTCATGGTTAAGCTCAACCTTCGCGCAAACCTTCTCGAAAAGGGAAAGACAACTTTTTATGTTTTCGCTGACTTTGAATACGCCCATCCTAGACCGTACCTGTTGCCCTCTAAGAAACTGGATTTTCTGTCGAATTTCTTCCATTCAAAATCTGTGATCTTCCCGTTTGCGTTCCTGTTCCCTTTAGTGCTCGAGCGCCTCTTTAGCCTTAGGTGCTGCACGCTCGACACTCTTCATTTTTTCCCTAATGCTATCTAGGCATTCTTCCAGTTCTTCGTCGCCTGCCCCGATCGCCTCAGTGATCACCGACTTTCTCTTTGATTCGTCAATTTGGAGGCCCAACTCTCTGGCCAAGTTTAAAATTCCGGCTTCTTTAGTGCCTTCAAGTTCATGGCTGCCATTAGTGCCTAACTCTTCACTCTATAACAACCTCGACGTACTCAGAACTTCCGTCGGCGGTTAAAGAAAATCACTGCATTGCATTTCCCCTAAAAAATACGTAAAGCCAGATGATATCTCAGCGAAGAAAAGCCATGCACTCACCATATGCAGTCATGAATCCTGACACCTTCTTTCCGAAGTTCTCATCTAGAGACGTTGGTTCCTGCCAGGACGAAGTGTAGACGATCCAGTAAGTGTCATCCAAGGTTCTCCGTGGTTGCGTATCTCACCGCTGCCATCCAGTTGTTTGGTTTGTGTTGACGTCGGGTTCCATCCTACCGCTATCCACCAGTTTGGTTTTGCTTAGCTGACGGGTCCATTTCACCGCAGTCAACCACCAGTTGTTGCGACTCGTGTCCGAGCGGTCATTACGAGTTTACGTAGCTGGTGAGGTATCATGATGCCGGAGGTTCAAGAGGTCGGGGCGACGTCCAAGAGGAGCAAAAAAAAGGGTTTATTTACAGCATTTACATTTTGAGAGATTCAAAGTACGAGCACGAACGAGCACACTCACAGCACTGAAGGTCCGCTTTTTAAGTATTTCCCTTTCCCCCTTTCTCTCGTAGGAGACTTCACTGTTGGTGTTCTCGTCCTAATCAGAATTGCCGAAACTTTCGCAAATACCTGCCCCTCACGATGCACCGTTCCGCCAGATTAGCCTCCAAGGTTGCGCAACCGCCCCCACATAGGGGCAACCGCTTGGCGACTTGGTAACCTCAACTTTGATCCGTTCCAACGGAAAGTCTTGCCGTTGGCGCCTTGCAAGAATGATGAGGCTTTTCATGAAGATCAGCTTGACAGAGAGATGGGCCTTCACGATAAATAGCGTTTACACGAAGGGCGTCGTTGTCGTCGTCTCAAGTGAGCTCTTTTGTTTGACTGTCACAGTCCATACCGTGACGGAAAAGAGCGACGATGTCGTTAAAGGATGCACGAGACCAATGACTCAGAATTCGTCTCGCCCATCAGCTTTGAGCTGTCGGACAGCTGAAGGTACGAAACATAATGGCATGTCCATTAGTCTCAGGTTACGCTGGTCTAGTCGCCAGCTTCCCGGCCTTGCAAGGCACCGAAGGGCATGAATGGCATTTAATTTCTGCAGGTCTGTCAGGGCAGCATTCTTTGTCGAAAACAGCCGCCGGGCACAACTGTGCTAAATGCCAGTCGTAACAGTAGGCGGTACAGTGTGTAAAGTGCTCAGGTGCCTTCAGGCGCGTTCTGGGTGTTTCTTTGTCTCGTGGAATCCCACTTTGCGCTT
Source organism: Dermacentor silvarum (assembly GCF_013339745.2). NCBI lineage: Eukaryota > Metazoa > Arthropoda > Arachnida > Ixodida > Ixodidae > Dermacentor > Dermacentor silvarum. The sequence goes on from NC_051155.1 coordinate 44,450,500, forward strand.
GCGACCGTTGTGCTCCTGATCCGATGCTTGGCCATGCCTGCCACTCCAAAGACGCTGGTTATTTCCAGCCCAAGTAAATGTGCGCATGTGTGCGAGCGTGCTTGCGCGTTTGTGCTTCTGCATGGATGTTCGTGGGTGATGAGATTGGTGGCGGCGGCAACAGTAACTGGCTAGCTCAAGACTGCCTGCGCTATTCTAAAGTTGATAGGGAGTCTGCGTTTAAACATGGGCCGAACCGTAGCATAGAGCACAAGCACAGCTACAGGGAACCGCGAGTGACAGTAGCCCCTTTGTGCTTTGCGGCCTGCACTGCTCATGTTCTTAGTTACAGTAATCGCTATATTGTACTACTTATTCCGGGTTTCGGGGATCCGTCTCGTATCGTTTCCAGCAGAGAACGCCAACAGGCGGAGAGGCGGTAGAGGAGGAGGAAGATGGATCGCCATCTGATGGGAGAAGCAGCGACGTCTTGTGGTTCTAAAGAGAGCATTGGGTCGAAGCGACGTCGCGCATAAGGTGATCGCCTTCTCTACGCTGCCATTGCTGGGGTAAAGCGGGAAATAGAAACTTCGAGAGACGCGTGAGGCTGAACGACTGCGCCTCGCCAATAAATGATTGGAAGAGATCGCACAGAGACTGCAAAATGATCTTGAAGCCTAGAGTCAACGCACCTCAAAGTGAGCCCGGAACCAGCCCTCAAGACCGCTTGCGAATAACTTCACGGACAACTATTTCATACAGGACCAATAGGAGTTGCATGTGGTCTCAGTGACGGTTTGCGGTTAATCCAGGGGTTTCCCAAATTTCTGACTGAGGACGTTAACAAACACTTTCGCCATACGCTCTACATGGAGGTACGCCTTTAACAAAGGAAGTTTCCACCTCCTTTCCTATATCGACGGTTTCAGCTACCCCGGAAACCCAACCCATTGTGACGCACTGAGCAGCTGCACCTGGTGCCGGGAAGCCGAGCGACAGGCACTGCTAAAGTCTCATTAGCTCTTGTCAGCCCTTCATGGGAAAAAAGGCTCATGCACGGGGGCCAATTTCAAATTGTAGTACTCGGTGGTGCCTCTGGATGCCTGAATATGTTATATCAGAAATCTATTGCTGACTTCGACAATCACCTTCGATGGTTTATGTCCAATTGTTCATTTCCCTCTATTTACCACGCTTGCTTTACATCCGTTTTCATTGATTATGTACTGCTCGTAGTACAAAAGTAACACACACGTGGGAAGGTATTCGTTGCGTCCTAACGGCCTCATTTTACATATTCTGTTTCTTAAATAATGTGTTTCATTCTAACGAGGTGGCGTTGCAGGGCGTTGCATTTTGGACAGACACGCGACTGCATGTCGAGACACGAATTTCGTGTGGCAGTGATATTTCTTGCTTTGGGCCCCGCACAACATACAAGCCCTATAACCAAATTTCTGACCACTCCACGAGGAAAGCAGTCAGGTAGATATGAGGCAAGTTCTGTTCGGATAGGGAAAGGAGACGGCTGGCATAGGCGATAACAAGGGCATGCCAATTCTGGTGCTGGACTAAAACAGTGCCGATTCCGTAGCCGCTAGGCGTCGGTGCGGAGTTCTGTTGGAGCGGAGCTGTCGAAATGAGCCAGGACAGGTGGTGTATTGAGCCACGTGATGAGGGTAGAGAAGGCGACAGCCTGCGCAGCACCCCAAAAAACGAGACGCCTTTCTTCAGTAAGCTTGTGAGAGGGTGTGCGATTTCCTCGAAATTCTTCCCAAAACGACAAAAGTAGGAGCACAGTCCCAGAAAGCTACGAACTTCCTTTGTGCAAGATCGGAACGGGAACTGCTGCACAGCTCGAACATTGTCAGGGTCGGGGCGAACACCGGTTGAGTCGACGAGATGACCGAGCATGATAATTTGCTGACGTCCGAAGTGGCAATTATATGAATGAAGTTGCAGGTCGGCTTTGCGAAACACAGAAAGCATAGAAGAAAGTCGGTCGAGATGCGTTTCAAATGTCGGTGAAAATACAATGACGTCATCGAGATAACACAGGCAAATGGACAATTTAAAACCGTCTAAGAGGGTGCCCATCATGCGTTCGAAGGTGGTCGGGGCGTCGCATAAGCCGAAGGGCGTGACTTTAAACTGATAAAGGCCGTCAGGGGTAACAAAAGCGGTCTTCTCACGGTCCATGTCATCAACGGCGATCTGCCAGTACCCTGACCGAAGGTCGCTTGAAGAAAAATACTTAGCGCTGTGCAGGCAATCCAGGGCGTCGTCTACGCGTGGGAGCAGGCACACATCTTTTTTGGTGATCTTGTTGAGATGCCGGTAGTCCACGCAAAATCTCCAACTGTCATCTTTCTATTTCACAAGAACTACAGGAGAAGCCCAAGGGCTGCAGGACGGCTCGATTATATCTTTGGCGAGCATCTTGTCGACCTCCTTTTGAATGATGCGGCGCTCAGCTTGAGATACGCGGTATGGCCGTCGGTGGATCGAATGGGCATCGCCAGTGTTTATGCGGTGCTTGACAGCGCAGGTTTGACCCAGAGGACGGCCACAAAGGTCAAAGACGTCCCTATAAGAGAAGAGGAGGCGAAGGAGATTGTTAGCGTGATGGGGCGAAAGGTCTGTAGTGATCATCTTGTTCAGTTCGGCAGGAGATAGACCTGGTGAAGAAGAGAGGATATCGGTGGTGTGCGAGCGACCAGCATCAGGAGGAGACAAGGTCTAGATAACGTAGTCGTAGGAGGGCGTCAGCATAGCGAGTGAAATGCCCCGTGGGGGCACTTGTGAACACAGTCCGCAATTGATCACAGCAGACAAGTAAGATAGTCCCGTAGAGTTATAACAGTGTGAGGCAAACTAACACTGTGCGTCAACAGAACGGCGGTGATGGGCGCGAGCACATAGTCACCGTCAGGTACTGGTGGAGAGGGCGTCACAGCAACACAAGTCACGGCTTGCGGCGGCAAACGGACTTGCTCAGCAGAACAGAGCCGACTGTTGATTGGTCCGGGTTGATCAATTACACTTGGTAGGTAAAGCTGTACAGTACCAGTGGAACAATCGATGAGGGCGGAGTGGGCGGACAAAAAGTCAAGACCGAGGATGACGTCATTGAAACAGCAGGCGAGGACGGTGAACAAAACAGAAGTTTGACGGCCGGCAACACTGACACGTGGGGTACCAAGGCCAGCTACGGGAGACGTACCACCATCGGCCACACGTACAACACGTGATGGGACAGGGGTCATAACGTTCAACTGCTGGTGGAGGTTAGAGATCATAACAGAAATATGGGCGCCGGTGTCAATCAAAGCTGTAACAGGTAGGCCATCCACTTCAACGTCGATCAGGTTCTGATTGGTAGGGAGCGTTAACAGAGGAATTGTAGGGCAGGTCGGAATAGCAGCGTCACCTCCAGGAGCTGCAGCCTTCAATTTTCCAAAGGAAAACGTTGGTAGTAAGACGGGGACGGGGAACGGCGTGGTGGAGGTGACCGAGAAGGTCGGCGTCGTGGTGAGGGGTCTCTAATGGGCGGTTTTAGTAGTGGTCTCGGCAGATGTTTCTTGGTCAGGTTGGCTTGGTACCTGGTGCTGACTTCGGGGTGGATAGCGCAAGCTGGAGAAGCTGGGTCGAGAAGACGAGGGCCAAGGACTTCGGCAATATCGTGAATTGTGTCCAACACGTCCACATTGAAAGCAAATTGGCTTGTCTTGCAGGCGTCCTCCACGCATTTGGATCACGATAATTCGGAGTGGGATAATGGCGGTGGAGATGGCTCGAAGGCCCACGTTTGCCAGTTCTTGACGAACAACGAATTGTATAAGGGATATCGTAGGTTGGGCCCCATCACTGGACTTTCCTCGCAATAAAATCTGCGGGCGATGCAGCTTTGATTTCGCGTCGAACGATTCGGGTGATAGTCTCCGATGCTGAAGGCTGAGTCGGCATACGAACATCCTCACACATTGATGTCGCTGCCGTGTTCGGAAGGCGGGCGATACGTCGGCTTTTAGCATCTTCGAAGCGTCGGCATTCAGTAATAATCTCGTTCACTGTCGTGTAGTTTTTTAAACACGATCAGGTTAAACGCATCGTCCGCGATCCCTTTCAGTACGTGCGCGACCTTATCGGCTTCTGTCATCTTGGCGTCAACCTTCGGGCAAAGGGCCAGCACATCCTGAATGTGCGTCAAGTACGACTCGGTGGACGTCTGCACACGCGAGGCAAGTTCTTTCCTGGCGGCACGCGGGCAGGATGCAGGTTGGCGAAACAACTCGCGATGTTTAGTCTTTCATACGCTCCAGCTTCTGAGCTCCTCTTCGTTGTTATCGAACCAGGCCTTCGCAGTTCCATTTGGATAAAATATGACATTCGCCAGCATCAAGGTCGGGTCCCACCTGTAATGTGCGCTTACGCATTCATAGAGTCGAATCCAGTTGTCGACGTCGTCGCCAGCAGTGCCGGAAAAGGTCACGGGGTGGAGCCAGGATGACGGTTGGCATGGCGCCGCCATTGACGCAGTTTCACCGCCGGTCGACATGCCTAGAGTGGCGACTTAGCGGCCACTGCGGAGCTCCGTCTTACGCTATAGCCCCAGCACTTCCATCTATATGTTACGTGGCCGCAAACACAACAGGAAAACGTATTTACAGTATATTTACAAGGCGATCAAGCGTTCAACCATATGGCCGAGAGCGCGCCAGATCATCAGCGTCTTCTTCGTCGACGCTCCTCTTAGAAAATAGTACCTTGACAATATTTAACGATTGCACTGCCTGCAGAATGCGCATAAATGAGCTGCAGCCGGTGACATTCATAGCATTGCAAGATAACCACGGGCGACAACCTTCCTTTGTCATATTACAAAGCTTTCGCATGAGGCAACGCCAGACATGTATGCCAAATCGACGTCATAGCCCGCGAAGGGATGCTGGGATGCGAAGGGATGCTCATGTTCTCCTTGCACGCAGGTCCCTGCTCATCGGCAGCTACGCGATGTGCATAGGCATCATTATTCTGTGCGTGATTGCCCTCGTCAAAGCGATCACCCTCAGTCGGGACGCGACGGCGCTGTCGACCACCAGCGGGATCGTGTACGGAAGCCGGGTGACGACGGCCTCCGGAGCCAAGATGAGCCAATTTCTGGGCGTGCCGTACGCTCTGGACACGGCCGGTCCACGGCGATTCAAGGACCCCGTGCCTTTTGGAAGGTTAGACGCACTGAGTAGCCGAACTCGTATATATTATTGAATGGTGTGTGCGGTGGTGGTTTAAATGCATTGATCCGCACGAAATGACACGATGTATAATCTCTGGGGCGCTTTAGTCATGTATGCCAAACGACGCGATCTGTGTGCTTAAACGAACGATTTCTGCTGGGAACCTGTGCTTGCCTATTGTCTGCAGCGAACCTGTGCTTCTCGAGCGATCATTTTCTGAGCTAAGTTCCCTTTCGCGACATTTCGCGTGATTAGCGCTGGACGCGTCGGTGCTTACGAGCGACAGCGTTCCTGGCATGCCGCAAACGCAGGCAGGCTAACCAAGGTTGGCACAGTGCCAAGAACGCTGTTGCTTGCCGACACCGAATGCGTTGGAGGCTAGCCGCTTGACATCAATCGCCCAGCTTTTTTTTTCTCCTGGCTCAGCGCGCCGCGGAGATAAGAGAGGCGGGGCCGCGGGGGTCGGGAAGTGAGGGAGCTGGCGAGGAGGAGACCGCGTGCTTGCGCGCGTGGTCTCCTCCTCCTCCTCCTGGTTGTAATGGCTACGGCGCGGCAGTTTCTTGATACGAATCACAAATTACGGCTGGCTTAAACAGCTTCGCTGTTAAAAAAGCCTAGTAAAAAAGTCGCAGTTTCGCACGAAACACGAAGCATCGATTGCGATAGCAAATTAGGTAGTAGGCAGCTATACGAAGTAAGGATAGGTAGTTTTGTCGGCCGTACAAACTTGTAAACATTCAATTACTAACTAAATTAAAAAGCACGGTGTAACGAGTGCACAAGTAAATATGAACACATCTAACTCGATGACCGCGGAAACTCACTGTCAAAATGCAGGAGTAAGGAAGCCCGGCAGCAGCATCGAGCGAATTGACCTTCGTGCTGCCTCTCGCTTCAACGAGAACTAAGCGTCGAAAGCACAGCGCATACGAAACTACCAGCACGCGGCGGACTTTGTTCACATCGCAGACCACTTTCAAGATGAGGCCCGTGCAGCCGCGCACTTTGTCCACATCGCAGACTACTTTTAAGATAGAGCGCACGTGCGGCCGCTCACAGCCGTGCATGCACGTACGCAGCAACCGCCGGATTAAAATTCACCGACGATTACGATACTCCCTAATGCGAACTTTTAGCGCAGCTGTTTAGGTGCTTTGAATTCGCGATGTATTATGGAAAAGAATTTGATTTTGAACGACAGGGTCCTCTCGGCGGCTGCTCGGCGGGAAATGCTCGTCTAGCCGCAGTGGCAGTCGAAGCATTTCCACCGGTTGCGTCGCTCATTGTTCAGTAAGAAAGCGTGAACACGGCAGCGCGTGGCTCGCGCCCAGGGCATTCTCTAGCGGCGGCGGCGCAGGCGAAGTAGCGCATGCGCAGTGGGTCGGAAGCCTACGCCAGCGCTAAGTTTGGACGCGCTCGCGCACGCCAGGTCGCTGCCGTGGACACGTCTCGTGTGGCACCACTTGCACCGTGTGCGGCACTCAGCTTTCCTCTCACCCTTTCGCCATACTTTCCTCCTCCCCTTTTCTCCCCATGCTACCGCTGCACCTTCTTCCTCCGCTTTCCTCCTTTCGCTCACTTCGCTCTCGCCATCTTTCATCCCCCGCTGTACTCTGCGTTCGCTTTTTGATCCTTCGCTGTGATCGTTGGCTTGGTAACGTCCAGCGTCGCCGACGCTCAACTCAGGAACGGGCGCTTAAGAACTGCGCGCTAAAACGCCCAGCCCCCTCCCTCCACTCATTCCGGTGCCTTGCGCGCGACAGAAGATGGCGCGTTTCCTCCCCGTTTTGCTCCCCTAAGAGCGTAAGATTGAGCCGCGATCGTCGGCTCACCCTGGCAACCTTTCACTTGCAAAAGAGGATACGGCGCGCGGCGACCATGTTATCGTGCTTAGACTTTATGTGGAACATCAATGCGCCTTGAGTGTCCATATAATTGATATCGCAATAAAAAGCGGCGACTTCATGCATGCCGCGGTTAAAGCCACCCTGGCGCATACTCATCGTGGCTATGACAGTTATTCTCAAAATGGCTTAACTAACATTTTCTTAACGGATATTCTACATATAACGCGAAAATTGCCTACCATCTTCACGTCGCCACTATGAATAGAGTGCACGTAATATTTATTCCGTATATGTTGATTTAAAGATGCGATGACGATTAAAATTTGGCGCGTGCGTATGTTTGCGCATGCTTTCTCTAGATGGCGCCACCAAGTCGTGCGAGGGTTTGAATAGTGCGATTGGGCCTATGCGCATCGTGTCGTCTAACCTCGCCTGGCGGCTTCAGAGAACTAAATACCTGCACTCAAAGTGGCAACATATTGTACTTATACTGGCAGCTGCGTGAAATGCTTGCAACGGAATTGATATGTTTACCATAGTTTATTTCGCTTTAATGCGTAGCGTTATAGAAAACCTCAACGACGCGCGTTCTCTGAGTGTTTCTTTAAATACGGTGCCTTAGTTGCGCAGACCTACGGCAAATTCGCTTGGTCCGGGTAGATAATGCTGCAAGAAAACTTTTGTATGTACAGGCGAACGCCTCGACAATGAACGCTCTTACAGCGAAATGACCTGTATAAAGAAGGATTGATTATGTCCCAGCCAGGCGCGGATCCAGGGGGGATGTCCGGATGTCCTGACCCCCCCCCCCCCCCCCTCAGATTTCTGCATCGCCCCCTCACTGACAGGGGGATGGCCCTGTCGCAAAAAAAAAAAATGACCACCAGCATTCTTCAAAAGTATTTTTCGCGAGTACCAGTGGTATCAGCCATGTAGAAGTAAAGCTAGCTGGCTCAAAAGCTTAGTTGTATTCCGTAGGAATGTAGTGTCGGGAAGTTGCCGTAGTTATTTTTTCTCATGAACACCTTGGACCTCCTGGCGCCTGCCGTGCCTTACTCGTCCCGTCGGTGGCGTCGAATGAACAAGGGGACGTCCCTTTTGCCAAGCACGCCAAGGTCCGCTCGAGCGCCTTCGCGCCTGATTAACTTAGTTTCCCCCTGGGGTGTCAACGGCTGCCTCATTGGCTGTCATCGGTTCCGCGACCAACCCGCCTAATGAAAGAGATCTCTCGCTGAAGTGTTCATATATAAATAATAACTAACAGCTAAACTAAGAACTACGCATATGCAACTTTTCTTTAACTGTAGCGCTCATTGTGATGACAGTTACACGTAGACAATATCCAGTACGAGCACAGTGAAGTTCGTAGGCTACAAGTTTTTCATTGTAACTTCGCAGTTTTATTGTCCTACATTAAGCATAGGAGGCTCAAGCCCGCTGGATCCGTTTATCTGAGTGGGCGTTCTCGCGGAGCGGGGCGAAGCCTAGAGCCGCGGCTGCGAAGTGGGGGAGCGTGACGTCAGCGGCCAACGCCAGTGCGCGGGCCTAGGATGGCGTCGCGTGGTTAGAGAAACGGGAGCAGATGCGCGCCTTGTGTAAAAGGATGACGTCGCGTGGGAAACAAAACATGAAGACGCTGGCTCGCGCTCTCGGCTACTACGCCACATCGTTATTCTTGTAGGTGGCGTTGTGAGTCTTCATACGCGGTGATTCGCATATCGTAAACAACCAGCGTAGTGGTTGCTGCGTTGGAGCGGAGCGTTACGCCCGTATTCAAGAACGTTCCTCTAGTCAACACACCACCACGACTCAAAAGAGAAGATGGCACCGCCATCCCTCCACAGAAGTGGTTGCTGAGCTTCATGATCATTCACGGGAATTCTTGAGACTGGTCGCGTCTTTATCAGTCGAGAAGCGGCGCTGTGCTCAACAAGGTAGAGTGCAGTAAGAGCTTCGAGTCGAGGGCTGTTTGAGAATACGGGAGTTAGTCCTCCAAAGCAAACGAAGGTGTCTCAGCCGAACACAAAGAATCTCCTTAAGGAAATCAAGGTGTCCCAACAGAACTCCAAAGACGGACCCGTGCTTACGCATTTATAACGAACGTGCAAAAGATCATCCCAAATTTTATTTTAAGAAACAATACAGGCTAGATATAGCGGGTGTTCAAAATTAGGCTTTATGGCTAAGAATTATGCACTGGGAGGCACATGCAGACCACCTGCGCAAATCAGGTATGTGGCCAGGCGGACACAAAGTGAGATGATAATTATCGCTGTCAGCAGCCCAATTAACCAAAATTGAATAACTAACTTTTTATTGACTGCAGTAAGTGTGTATGTTTCTATTCAAAAGTTAGAGGCAGTCGTGTTTCTACACAGTTTCACTTGAAAGAATTCTTCTAGCGTGTCTTTGTTCCGAGATATCCAACTCCAAATTTTAATTGTCGTTCGCATGATTACGCATGCAAGAGAGTGAGGATCGGCGCAATAAGCTCCTCCCTGATGTGACGCGGCTGTTGCGTGCGGCGTTTAGTCTGACAACGGGGCGGAGGCATTGGCAACGATAATAACTGTCCACCTTCCCCTCACGGCTGGCGAAATGGAAAAAATCTAAGAACCCGTAACCGCGGTCGTAACACGCGACCGCGCAGCCTGTAAAGATGGCGGCAGCTGCCGTGCCGAGATAATGGCGCGAGGCCAGTACGCGTGCGTAATGGTGACTAGACGACCGGGCACGGTCCTTGTCTGGGCTACGCAAATAAAGTGACTGCTGATTTCCAAGTATTGTAGGTTTTATTGAAATGAAGAGCAACAACTGCACCATCAACAGCAGAAACCTTTTTAGCTATGCTAAGGAATATTTCATACTGCCGCTTTAAGTTTGGTGTTGTCATGCACAAATCTCATGACAACATTCCACCCATCAAGATGTCAATGCCCTAAAAATGTCCAAAATGCCTCCCTTCCACAGCAACGCAAGGCATAAACCGCTCTGGCGTCGACTCGATAACTCTGCGTAGTACGACAATTGAAATTTGGAGGCGGATATCTCGGAGCACGCGGACACGCTAGAATAATTATTCCGACTGATACTGTTTAGAAACACGACTGTCTCTAAGTTTTCAATACAAACATACCCACTTACTGCAGTCAACCAAAAATAATTGTTCAATTTTTGTTAATTGGGCTTCTCACAGCGATAATTATCATCTCACTTTGTGCCCCCTTAGACACATAACTTATTTGCACAGGTGGTCTTCGAGGGCCTCCCAGTGCCTAATTTTAAGAAAACCATAAAGCTTAGTTTTGAACACCTTGTATTATCAGGCGCAGCCGCCAAGCACATGGTTGTATTGGGTAACGTCCTTTTCCTATAAGCTCGGAGAAACCGATACCTGGCTTCGCTACAGGTCTTCTTCCTCTTTCTGGGGTTTTACGGGCCAAAACCAATTCTGATTATGAGGCATGCCGTAGTGGAAGGCTCCGGATTAATTTTGACCACCTGGGGTTCTTTAACCTGCACTACAACGCAAGAACACGGGCGTTTTTGCACTTCGCCTCCATCGAAAGGCGGCCGCCGCGGCCGGTATTTGATCCCGCGATCGCTTGCTCAACGCCTGAGCTGACTGAGCCACCACGGAGGGCTACAGGTGTTGCTCCAGCCGTATAAAACGCGGGTTTATCGTGAGCAAAAACGGTAAATTTCGGTAAATAAGAAAGGCTACTATCATCATCATTGACAGAAGCTGACCCCCCCCCCCCCCCCCCCTCCTCAGAAAAAACCTGGATCCGCCCCTAGTCCCAGCCGAATTCATTTCTATCTTTCACCTGTACTGTGAACGCGTCTACAAATAATTTGCGTGTACAACGAAAAAATTTAGGCTCCCCGACGGCGGATTTCTTGCTTTACAGCGAACGCCACGTTCTGTGCTCTTCACAGATGCCAATTAGCTGCGCTCTGCGCTAATGGCAGCGCTAGCGACGCACTCGACGAGCGTGCAGATGTCAGCGAGTGCCGAAGTTCTGCTGAGCTGCTTCAGAAATCACTCAGCTCGTACGATGCTTGTCGTAACGCACCATTGGGTGCGGAGGTTGACGAATGCGTCGCAGTTGACGACGACGTGATGATGTTAGCGTTGCTGCATGACTACCGACGGCACCTTCAATGCCTTCTAAAGCCGGAAGGACGTGAACATCAACTGTACGTGCTAAACTAAGGCAACAGTGATGAAGAGAGCCTGCAAATGGACGAAACATTTTGACGGCACGGAAGGCGGAGCTACATGCGACGATCCGCTACATTACTTGACGTCGCTCCCGCGTTTCGTGGCGGAGCATGCGTGAGCCTCGTTGCAATGAGGTCGGCTGGAGTCGCACTATCGGCCAGACAAAATCTGCACATGAAATAGCGACATAATTCACTAAATGTTTTTTTATTCATGGTAAATAAATGTTTCCTTTTGCGGAACTTGTCTAGCCTGCGCTGTGGTGAGCGGTACGGTGCGCGATATTTTAAGATTTCTACAAGTCGCAAGCGCTTAGTTATAAAGGGGTTAGACTATATCTTCGGAAACTAGTGCACCACAGACACAGTATGTCTGAAGCTTGGGGAACATCGTAGGAAAAGTGAACGTCGCTAACGCATGTTTGCGGGATAGTTGGTTTGGATTTATAATGGCAACGCACAGCAACGTCAGAAAGAAAACGACGCACGCGGAGCGCTACTTTCAATTGCAGATTTTTATTTGGGCAGGTACACGATATATATACATATCAACCGAACGGAAATAAATACAAAAATGTCACAATTGAAACATCGCCGAAGCATACATGTGTTTATAAAGTAATCAAAGCATACAATGCAGAGAGCTATCTTAGCAAATCAAGAAGCCGTCTTTCATTAAAAGGGTTTGTTGAACTAATGTTCGCCTTTTCAGGTCATCCCCCTGAACAAATATAATTGCGTTATATGCTCCATTTCATTAAAGAAATTAGTCTTTGAAGTAGAAAGTGAAGTGATACCTTGTACACCGAATTAACGATACAATGTGTGCCGACCGAAGGACACTGTAGCAAACAACGATTAAACGTACACTTTAGTAACGTAGGTGACTATATGCTAACGATACATAAGGGGTACTAGACGTAGCATTGGTCATCAAAAGTGTTGGCTCTCCGGCAGGCAAAGTTAGTGTTCAACCCAGTGAGCGTAGCAGCAGGATTCGCGTTGCCAATCTTCTGCTCTTACAACATTTCTGGCTCCAGAACCTATTAGAATATGCGGCAAGGACGACTACTTATACTAATCTTACTGCTATATAGTTGCTGTGACAGTTGGGGACACCGCCTGCGGTGCTCCTTTCTTTTATTTCTAATTTTGTAACAAGCAGCAACATGGACAAGTGGGCCAGTTGGTTGAATTTCATCTCCAGAACTCTTTAACACGCCTCGTCTCGTCGTTCCTCTGTATTTCGTGTTTTCGTTGTACTCTAAAAAGTTTGTAACCTGTAGTTTGTAACTTGCAGTTTGTAACCTGTAAATATTACACGATTTAATGTTTCTTGTGTCTTCCCCCCACCTCCGTTTTACTTGATGTTTCCGTGTCTTATCTCCTTCTGGGCGGAGGCGTGGGAGGGTCCATGAGGAAGAGCAGGGAAAGAGAGAGAGAAAGGAGAGTGAGAGCTTTGCGTTGGAGATCAGAGGGCTGTTCGCCAGTGAGACAGAGCAAGAAGGCGTTAGCACCCAGGCCGGAAGGCATACGTTTGTCGGTGCTGGATAAGACATACTATAGAGGCAGTGAAATAAGCTCTCCTGCCTGGATTCCCTGTTCGTGAATGATATATATTTTTTCTGTATTGTACCTATACCCGACGACAACTTTCTGTGGCAGCACACCCAAAGCTACGTGCACGCACTCGCACGTTCGTAGATTCCGCTCTTGTGTTACTGCGCCAAGTAGTGCCGACGTTTTGCTGGTGGTTTAGAGGACCAGGAAAAGCAGACATGGAAACCAGAAAGCCAAAACTAAGAACCGGCAAGTAACTGATCTTTTTCGTCAGCAAGCTTTTTAATTTGTTGTGACATAAATCTTGAACAAATAAATTAAAATAACAATTGGTACGATTTATTATACGATACGTAGTTTCCAGTTGCTTACATTCGTGGACTACATGCAGAAGCGCAGTAAAAGAAAGTGTGCTTCGGCTCTGTAGCTTTCGCTGCATGCGCTGCCGCAGAACGTTGTCGCCGGGTACAGAAAACCTCATAATCACAAAGTTTGGGACCTGCTCTGCTAAACAAAGGTAATTTCAGGGGCTGCTTTAGAAGTTGTGGGACTGAACTTCCCTAAGCAACACACGGGATATGAGAGACACCGTTGTTGTGGGGCCTCGGGCTCATGTCGACCACCTGTGGTTCTTTAAAGTGCACATGGGCCTTTTGCGTTCCGCTACCATTGGATTGCCGCGAACCGAACCCGCAGCCTCGTGCTCGGCAGAACTCCGTCTGCGCTGAGCCATAACCGCGGGCGGCAAATGTATCATCCCGAAGATAGACCAACTTTGTTGGCGTATATATGCGGCTCAGTGTTAAATAAATAGATCGAACACACTTCTACAGATCCCACTGATATGGTGGCACGGAGAAATCGTCAGTCGCTCTAGGTCGCCTAGTCGCATGAAACGGATCTCGTTGCGCAGGTTCCCCCGGGAGATGTGGCAGGCGCTGGAGCACGGCCCGGCCTGCACGCAGTGGCTGAACGGCTCGGCGCACGGCTCCGAGGACTGCCTGCACCTCTCTCTGTGGATGCCCGCGCATGACCAAGGCAAATCCAAGAGGAGCGTTGTGCTGGCACTCACGGGCGATTGGTTCCAGTCCGGAAATGTACGTCACCAAGCAGGAATTGCTATGGTGCTATTTCACGTGTTCGTTTCTGCGTGCCAATAGACGAAAAAAAAAAAACAAAACAATTTAATGCTCGCATACATGGCACGGACATTTTTCTGCGTGTGTTCAGGGGTGTCGAGACTTCACCAGCCAGCAGATGACTAGCCAGCGTGAACATAAATGTAAGGTCACACCACTGATCTGGATAGCGGATCGAGCGCCCTCGACTGAAGCCACCAGAAGTAAGCTGCCTTGTCCCAGAAATCGGCGTTTTCTTACCTTGCAGCGACATTTCGCCATCACGGGAGCTCGGCATGTTTTTCTTCCCCTATGATACCGGCCAGTTGTGCCGTAAACTACCCAAGCAGGCCGGAGAGGTCTTTTGGTTGTATATATATATATATATATATATATATATATATATATATATATATATACTATATAGGCGCCTAGGTATATATGTGTATGTGTGTGTGTGTGTAACAAGCCCGCACATAATAAACAGACAAAGTACTCTTCACGTCTCCATTACTGACTTCTTTATTCTCCCCCGACCCCCGGCCGCTTTACTATAATTTCTGTCTTTCTTCTTCTTCAACTACTTGAGCACGCTTCACTCCCCCCTACCTTGTTTTCATCCCTCCTGGGATGGTATTTAAAAACGTTTGCTATAGAGGCTGATTCAACGGTGCCATTGGGGCCTACATACTAGACAGTCTTTTATATTCCCTGTTGGCTTGCTGTTTTGACAACAGAGAATGGTCCTCTGTGATTTGAGCACGAGTTCGACAGCCCTTTTCTTACTAGCACCAAATCTCCAACCTATATTCTTGGTATGGTTGTGTTTTGTCTTTTGTCAAAGTTCCTTTTCATTCTTTCACGGTACTTAACTTCGCTCTCTTCATTTCTTCTCTCTTCTGTCAGTTGCAGCGCTGCTTGAATTCCTAGAGACGTGTCGGCTGGTTGATAGGTTGGGTTCCCAGTAGCAGCAAAGAGCGGTATGCATCCCAGAGCTGTTGTATAGGATCGGTTATGATGAGCTACCGCCGCTTCAAGGCAGCATTTCCATCCACCTGGGAAGTCTGGATACATATTTATGTACTGTTTGATGTCCCGAATAGCTCGCTCAGCTAGCCCACTAGCTGCTGGGTGATACGGTGCTGTGAACCTGAGCGTAACTCCACGTCGCTCGGCCCGTTCCTTAAGGTGATGGCTCCGAAAGGCAGGTCCGTTGTCTGACACTACAACTTTAACGTTGTCAAACATCTTTCGGCTTATAGAAGGAAATCACACTGTTGGCGTCCTCCTTCCCCGGTTTTGCTGCCACCATCCTGGTGCACTCATCCACACACAACAGGAATGTTTGCGTTTTCTTCACGCCTTCCGTTTTTTTTTCGGAGCTCAGCGAAGTCCATGTGAATAACTTGAAATGGTACGCTCGAGTGCGTCGGTAATGTCATCTGTTGGGTTGGTTGCTTGAGCTTTACTTTATTCACCTGGCATTTGTGGCATGATTGCACGTATCTTCTTGTGTCTTCTTTCATGTGGGGCCATGTGAGCCTTTCGTCAGTTTCATGTAGGTCCGCCAAAAGCCATCATGACCACTTGAATGGGGACAATTGTGGTAAAGGTCCAGAAGTTTCGGAACCAGTGTAGGAGGCACTGCTATTTTGCCTGTCTGGGTCTGTTGCAAAAGTTCAGTTCCTTCCCAAATTTTGGCGGCACGTATTGCTTCGTGTTGCACATCAAGAACTGTTACCCCCAATCTAGACATTGCGTCCGCATCTTTCATGGAATGTTCGGGACGGTGACTCACTTCAATGTCGAACTGTTGAAGCTCGCTGACCCACCGCGCGACTTTTCCTTTCGGCTCCGCCATTTTCAAGAGGTGGGTAAGCGCCTCATGATCTGTGTACAACTTGAATCTGGTACTTTCCAGGTAGGAACGAAAGTACCGAATTGCCTTTAAAACGGCTAGAGCTTCCTTCTTTGTCGTCGTGTAGTTCACCTCCGATTTGTTAAATGTGTAGCTATGGTAGCCAATTACGCTTAGTTGGCGATTGTTCGGCTGACTTTTGTCTCGCTGGTATAGTATCGCACCCGTTCCGTAGTGCGAGGCATCTGTATTGAGCTCAAATGGTAGAGCAAAGTCTGGCAGTCTGAGGACTGGATCAGACGAGATAACTCGTACTAGCTCTTGGTAGGCTACCTCACAGTCACCCGTCCAACAGAATGGTACGTCTTTTTGTGTTAGTCTAGTGAGACACCTAGTTTTGAGAGCATAGGCTTGGATAAATGCGCTAAAATGGCCGGCTAACTCCAAAAACACGCGTAATGAGTAAACGTCAAAAGGTTTCACGAGTTTTGCAATATATATATATATATATATATATATATATATATATATAAGTATAGCGACAGGCTCTCAAGCATCGCCGACGAATCACATTGGGCGGCGTTCATTTCCGGTAGAAAGCTGCGCGTCCGGCAGCCATGTTCTTCCTAACCTAACGCTGTCCCTTGCCCCCCCCCCCCCCCCCCCCCCACCGCAGTACAGTATTCTAGGTCACTCTACTCGCCGTATAGTGATCCATTGGCGCGAACGGAGGCGCCCGGCAGTGCAGCGGCCGAAGCAGAACGCCTGTCTTCGCCGCAAGGGGCGCTACTGCGCCATGTCCTAGTAGCCGCCATGCCGCCTTGCAGGCGGAAAGGCTCTCCGGGTCTGCAAACGGGTCCATTTGCAGACCTAAACCATGTGCTTTTTTCCGCGTATCGACCCTTTTCGTGGCGACCCTCTGGACGCTGCCATGTTTGATCACGTGGTGACGCTTTCATTGCTTTCCTCAACTGCCTCCGTTGCCTCAATGTTTACAACGGATGTGTATAACGCCGGTGCGGCTTAGAAAGCCTCTGTTTCAGGAGATATCGTAGAAGGCGACTGGGTGCATGGACGACACGAAGCTTTGGCCACTGCTTCAGAGAACACACAAAAGTGCTTTTGGAGCTGATTAAGCTATGTCCAAACGGCGCGAGCAGCGTATATGGTGCTTGTCCTAAAAGCGGGGCTAAATATATGTATTCCAAGCTATCCAATCTTTCCGCTCACGAATTGATTTAAGAGTAGTTTGTTTTGCTCTTCGTTCCTTCTTTGACAAATTTTGGCAAATATTTTTAAGCAGCTGCTTGTCACATTTCTGACTCAGTAAAGTTCCTCGGTACGGTCACTATCTGAATATTTTCTGCCTAATCCCTCGCGAGTTTGCTCAATTCCGATAGATTTGTTATTGCTGCGCACAAGGCTTGAAACGTAGCTGTTTTGTACTTCGTAATGTTTTGTAACAATTATGCACATTTGTAATTATGTAATTATGCATATATTTGTAACAATTATGCATATTTTTATCTAGCATTTTTGTATACATTTCATTAATATTTTTTCCCTCAATATCTACCTTGTACCTTTACCTATGAGTAAGAGATTAAGTCAGGTCGTATCAGTCTCTTCCCTGCTTTTTTCCACCAATACTCTAAACGTCTCTTGCTTATCTCGATGGATGACTGGTTGATGCTTCCGTCCACTTTAAACCTAAACGTTTCTGGAAGGTGTACGTTACCTACTGTTATCACTGGGGTAATCCCTTCATATTCCATTAGGATGTGCTGAGTGATCTCCGGATCTTTGCTGCAGCATGCGCATGAGTCATCTAGTTGCGAATATTTGCTCCACTATGTTTTGGTCTTTGGCAACCGGCTCAAGCCTCAAATAGCAAGTCACTTCTCTTTGTGTTATCGTACAGATTTTTCCTTCCAATTTCTCTCTTCTCATTCTTGTATATATCCGTTGTCTTTTTTGTTTCCATTCTTTGCATCAAATTCACTGTCTCTATTTCTCTCACTTTCTTTCTGATGACTCCTGGTTGTCTATTTACAGTTTGAATTATCCTGTACTTGGTTGCCAACTTTCTTAACCTCTTTCTCCATACTGTGTCCACGTTTTTCAGATACAGATACTTGTGCACTTTAGCCGCCGATTTATTATTGCGATAGCAATTATATGGACACTCAAAAGCAGATTTCTGCCGTCGGCGTCGCCGTCGCCGTGAGGTTCCGTTGACGTCAATGGAGATGAAATCGTCGCCGCGCGCCGCCGAACGCTGTATGTGCGAGTGAAAGGGCGCGAGGGACGCGCGCTTTCACGGGGAGTGAACGCACGGCGGAGAACAAACGCGCGTTCTGCGCCGTGCTCCCTTAAGGGCTGCATAAGTAGGCGTCTCTTTCCTCCTTTACAATCACCTATATGTAGAGCAAAGGCGCCTTCTTCCGACGCCTGAAAGGACGTGCGGGGGGGGGGAGTGGGAGGGGGGGAAGGGAGGCGACGTTTAGCTGCGGCACCAAGTGCCTATTTATATCAGAGGCTCCGGCAACAGTCACCAAAGCCGCACGCATTTTGTGCGAACGCGGGCAAAATGCCGACGGCGTCGACATCAGATCTGCGTGTTGCCGGTGCTGCTGCATGTCCAAGTTTATACAGCTGATAAAGCTATAGTGCTATGAGAAGGATTGCGCTCCAAGGGCTCTCCTTCGCTTTGTAAGGGTGCGTCCTCACAGTAAGGGAGCACCCAAGTGCCATGTAGGGGTCTTCGCCCCCATCATCAATGGCAATAAAAGTTTCTACCACCACCACCACCACCTACTATCATTACTCCGTATAGCTCTCTACAAATTTGCTATCGCAATTGATGCTTCGCCTTTCAGGTGAAACTGCGGCAACTTTTATTGCGATAGCAATTATATGGACACTCAAAAGCAGATTTCTGCCGTCGGCGTCGCCGTCGCCGTCGCCGTCGCCGTCGCCGTGAGGTTCCGTATGACGTCAATGGAGATGAAATCGTGGCCGCGCGCCGCCGAACGCTGTATGTGCGAGTGAAAGGGCGCGAGGGACGCGCTCTTTCACGGGGAGTGAACGCACGGCGGAGAACAAACGCGCGTTCTGCGCCGTGCTTCCTTAAGGGCTGCAGAAGTAGGCGTCTCTTTCCTCCTTTACAATCACCATATATGTAGAGCAAACGCGCCTTCTTCCGATGCGCGAGAGGCCGTGGGGGAGGGGGGGAAGGGGGAGGGAAGGGAGGCGACGTTTAGCTGCGGCACCAAGTGCCTATTTATATCAGAGGCTCCGGCAACAGTCACCAACGCCGCACGCATTTTGAGCGAACGCGGGCAAAATGCCGACGGCGTCGACAACAGTTCGGCGCGTTGCCGGTGCTGCTGCATGTCCAAGTTTATACAGCTGATAAAGCTAATATCATTACTCCGTATATCTCTCTACAAATTTGCTATCGCAATTGATGCTTCACCTTTCAGGTGAAACTGCGACAACTTTTTTTTATCCATGTTACTGAGTCTTTCTTCAAAACTAATTTTGCTCTGTGCTTTTCTGACTTCAAAAGTGGCACAACCCATGTCACCTTGCACATCCTCATTTGTGGTTTTACCGTGGGCTCCCAAAGCCAACCCGCCTACTGACCTTTAACTTCTAACACCGACAAGATATCCGACTTTAAGCATAGAATGGCGTTTGCGAAGGTTAGCGCTGGCACTATTACTACTTTCCAGATTCCACGCACCACCTCATACTTATTGTGGCCCCACAGGGCTCTGCGTTTCATTATTGCTGCATTCCGCTTCCCCTTTATTTTCAGCTTATTTTGGTGGGTGCTTGAGTAAGTCTTTCTTTCGTTTATGTATACGCCTAGGTACTTATATTGCTTGACTATGGGAATGACTTGTTGCTGAATTGACACCACGTAATTACTCGTGTCTTGATTAAAGATCATATTTCCTGATTTATCTGTGCTAAACTTAAGGCCTAGATTTGTCGCTGCCTTGCCACATATATTCCCAAGTATTTAAATCTCTTTCATTTTAAAACAGCGCAAAAAGAAAAAAAAACACGGACAAGGGAGGACACGGGACGAGCGCCGAGTGCCAACAATATCTTTATTGAAGCCTGCGCAAATATATAGTATTCGCAACGGGCTGAAAGAGAGCAAAAAAAAAAGAAGAAAGGGCAGGCGAGTCATCGTCTGTCAACTCTTGCTGTGCATGCGTCAACAACAAAAGTATACAAATGTAACAAAACACATAGTGGACAGGCCAAACTGAATAACTTATAAGGAACTTAAGTACCTTATCGCGAAGAGCTATAGACGGTTTCATCCAGCGCCACCGCGCTCTGGCAACGCTGTGCGCCGGCATCCGGCACCCCTAGGAAACTTCCGGTAGCCGTTCCTTTTGCTCGTTTTTGCTGGTATTTGTTCGCTCGCGCGCTCGTCCTGCGCATATTCTGCGTTATTTTATTGCGATAGCAATTATATGGACACTTCAACCGGATTTCTGCCGTCGCCGTCACCGTAGCCGTCGCCGTCGTCGTCGCCGTCGCCGTGAGGTTCCGTATAGATAAAATCTTCACCGCGCGCCGTATGCCCGAGCGCAAGCGTGCTGGGACGCGCGCTATCACGGAGAGCGAACGCACTCAATCCCCCACGCGCAAGCAACGAAGCGGGAAGCCAGCGCCGGAGGGAGCGGGGGGGGGGGGGGCACTTCTACTGTGCCAACAACCGCGCTCGTCGCTCGACCGCACGGTCTCTTATCTCTCCCACGCGCAAGCAAGGAAGCGGGAAGCCAGCGCCGGAGGAAGCGGGGGGGGGGGGGGGGGGGCGCACTTTTCTTCTGCCAACAACCGCGCTCGTCGCTCGCCGCACCGTCTCTTATCTCCACACGGCTCTGTTGAAGCGATAGACCGCACGTACCTTCGCCCGCAGCGGCGTATGCTTGCTGCCAGCGTTTTGACAGTCGTTGTCTGCAGTCATTCAGTGTGATCTCTTCATGTTTGTTTGTGCGCGCTCACACCACGCTTGTTCATTCAGTTAGTAATAGTCGGGTCACATTTTCCAACGCACGCTACACATGTAATGCTGCCCGGATCGGCAGTGCAGCGCTACAGGTGTGTCCCTTCGCACGCGCGCTGCCCACGGGAAGCGCTTCTCATCAACACCACCGTTTCACACGCGCCTTCTCGTGGTCATCGAGTCTCTCTTCATGTCGGTCTACTTACGCCGCAGCACACCTGCTTACTTAATCAGCTCATGTTTACTACAATTCATATTGCTACCAAAGCCGCTCACCTTACTTCGTATGACATTGCTGTGTTGCTATCGCATTCATTGCTTCGCCCTTAGGGCGAAACTGTGACATTTTTTCGGGTATATCGATATAAGTGCGACTTGTGGCATTCAGTGTGTTGCGTGACGGCGAGTAGCTCTTGAAGCATCGACGGTTTTCATTACGTTTACTCGTCAACGGTGTTTTTCAAATCTGAGAGCCTACCAGGAGTTCCCAGATTTGCTTTGCTCACTTCATCCAAGGTACGTTACTACGCGTGGAGTAGCCGGACTGCTATAATGCTGAATAATAAAAGTGCTACTGCACGCTTGTTCTGGCCGTATGTCGTGTAACTCACGCGAGAGCAGCTCGACTCTCGCCCCGAGTTTGCCCGCTCGTCTAGTTTCTTGCCTCGGCGTGGATCGCCATGCGACGAACATGAGATAAAATTATTGTTTAGCGGGTGCCATTCTGCCGCTGTTTATTTTAATGTTTTTCGTATCTGGGGCACTAGTGCACTTCTGCAGCTTTACTACCTAGGTACTTGTGCGCATTGGTTTATCATGTTTAACGTCCCAAGGCGACTCGGGCTATGACGGACGCCGCAATGGAGGGCTCCGGATAATTTCGACCACCTGTGGTTCTTTACGTGCACTGACATCGCACAGTACGCGGACCTCTAGCATTTCGCCTCGATCGAAATGCGACGGCCGGGGCCCAAACGGCGTCTTTCGGGTCAGCAACCGGACACCGTATCCGCTGAGCCACCGTGACGGCATGTGAGCATTCGTATCGGTATCGCAGAGCAGAATCGCAGAAAAGTTAGCGATTTCCGTGCATGCATGTAGGAAGTTTCGGCCACATTCTAAAAGCCTTTACGAACTAACGGAGGCCAATTATGGATTGCAATCTCGTGCCCAACACTACAGGTTTCATTTTGTTAGAAGTGTGGTAAATTCGTGGGCATTTAAGTTAGTCCCATTTCAGTCGACCTAGGCTTCTTGCACTAAATGACTTTTGAGAATGTACAGTTATTTGTGAATGCATATTGAAGAACAGGAACAAGGCATATGACGCAGAAAACATGTGCATGTACACATGCACAGCTTACCATTTCATCCTCCATCTTGCAGCAATAAAAGTGCCATTGCGAAATGCAAAAACGCCCGTGTGCTTGTGTTGTATGGCACGTTAAAGAACCCAACGTGGTCAAAATTAATCCGGAACCCTCCACTACGGCGAGCCTCATAATTAGAACTGGTTTTGGCACGTAAAACCCCAGAAAGAAGAAAAAAGTGCCATTGAAGTTTTCCTAGTTTTCGGCGGTCCCATTACGTGCTTGAAGACAACAGTCTGCGTTCATTGCATGTCCTCACTAAGATGATCCGCTTGTTGCTCCGGGGTTGTAACTGAGGGAAGGTGTTTGAAGCCCGGCGAAAACGAAAATCGCATGACATCATCGTCCAGCGGATCGGGCAGCTCTCTGCCTCTAAACATCAGCTTTTGGCGATACCGATCTTTTGCTTCGGTGCTAAGCGCCTTAAAGTAGTCGCTCGTCATCTCGACAATATTCACGATGTAGAATCAGCTCATCACAGATTCCACCAAGCAGTGCAAACATCGACACGCCGGCCTCACGTCGCGCATGCTTTCAAACAACATAGCCGGAAGTGCTTCTATCTCTCCTGCCGGAAGTTCCGATGGGGCAACCAATAAGCGGCAAGCGAGGTTTGTTTGTAAACACTGAAACCGTCTATAGAAGGGGCACTTACGCAAGTGGCTCCTAACTGACACATTGAAAAGGCCTCTAAAGATTTCCCTGGCCATCTGATTGTTGTACCTTCTCAACACTCGTATGTCATCTAGGAGGGGTGAACAGCCACACTTTGCACAATGGACAGCCAGATTACTACCAGTCTTAATCTTGGTACAGTACGCATGCTCACGCAAACGTCATTAAGACAACGTCTTCATCCCTTATTGCCGTTTGCGAGTTTATAGTTGGAGCTCCGAGTGCTTTTATATGGTTCCACAATGTTTTTTGGACGTCTTTGCCTCTTTTGCGAATGTTATGCACCCTACGGTCACTTGCGCATTTCATTTTCTTTTGCACGAGGTCACTCGCCACCCTTTTCTTTTCTCGGTATTTGTTCCATCTAAGCAGCACATCTTCGTGTAATCCCAACTTTTTGGCTTCACAATGATCCCTAGACGCCGGCTTACGGTCTTCTATAGCTTCCTTAATTTCCTTGTTACACCACTTACGTGGTTTCCTCTTTCCAATCCAACAATTTTTTTTCCGTGTTTGTCTTATTTCCAGCTGCATAACGTCTACCTGTTCCTAATATTCCCAGACTGCTGTAGGAAGAGCTTCAATTTTCTTCTCTATGTTTTTTGCGATATCTGTTATTTGCTCTTCATTCATGTTTGGGAACTTCTGACGCAATTGGTTCGTGTTTTGCGTTAGTATCTCTCTAAACTTTAACGTTAAACGTCTATGATCGCTACCCAGGCTATGTTTTCCATTTTCGTATATTATCATTTGGTCTAGTTGTTCGTAGATCATTTCTGAGATTAAGGCGTAGTCGATACATGGCGGCCTGTTTCCGCATTGCCACGTTACCTGTCCATGACACTTATTCTCCCTGTTAACTACTATAAGGTTCGGTTCATCACACAGATACAGCACTAGGGAACAGTTGTAATCAGTATATCCGTCTAAATCGTCCATGTGCGCGTTCATATCTCCCAGTAATATCACTTGGCCCGATTTCTTGAGCTCATTAATATCGCTTATAATGCAATCAGCCAATTCCTTATTTTTTTCTCTGCTATCACTACCTGTCCACTGGTAACCTACTCCCAGCCCGTCTTTTTGCCTTGCCATGTGCCGCTAATCCATAAATGCTCCTTACATGTCTCTTTTACCCTTTGCCACTTCAGACCTCGCCTAATTAGTATGCCTACGCCTCCGCCTTTCCTTGACCCGGTCGTTCTGTTGCACCCTTCCCATACAAAATTGTCAATAACAGGTGGCTGCTCCAAATCTCGCAGATACGTTTCGGTCAAGGCGTACACGCTAATCGCTTCGTCATTCAGCTGGCGATTGAGGCGCGCAGCCGCAAGCGCCATCTGGTTTCTTTAGAATAAACTTCTCCGCGAAAATGGTCAATACTTTTCGCCATGGTTTGCCGAGCAGCACCTGATGAGATATCCTCAAGAAAATCGTCTCGCGTGTGCGATCCAGTGAAGTTGCTGCTATGCAGACAGCACAGAGAGGCACGGTGCACGAGAGAAAGAAAATTGGGGTGGAAATATTTTCAATCATGGGTAAACATTTGTGAATAAAATGCGTTTTTTTGAGGCGGCTGAAACGCTTCAGGAAGAGTGGAAAACTTATTAAGGCGGAAGCCTTAGATGGCTCGTGGGTCGAGAAATCCGATGTCCGGCGCTATGCCGGATAAAACTGTGTGCCGCCATAAGGTGGCACCAAAACCCGCGACCTTTGGTGGGAGTCGACCATTGGTGTTAATGAAGCCGAAGTTAATTAAGGTACTCGAACCCACGACCTTTGGTGTAAGTCGAACCCATGACATTTGGTGTTAATTAGGGCGTGCCTAATTAAGGCACAGTTAATTGAGGTAGCGTCAATTAAGGCACTCGAACCCGCGACCATTGGTCGGAAAAAGCAAGTAAAGTAACTACGCATTCGAATGAGAATTTCAAGCGATTTAATGAAGGTCTCTTGAGCGCGCAGGCTTTCGCCTTCACCATCTTTGGCATATGCTAAAATGACTTAATTTTTTATGGTTGGGCTGTGCTGGAACAGTCCTCTGGTGTAGACGAATAGGTATAGTCGCGAGTAAAAGTTGGGAGACCACGGCTTGTATTAAATGTATGTATGGCAACGACAATGTATAATTGGCAACGACAATGTATAATTAAACCAATGTATTGGTTTAATACATTGTATTGGTCAAACACTACATGTAGGCGTGCGCGTGCTCAACTGACCCGCGTCATCGTCTTCCTTTTACCCTTCGGACTATACGTTTGTCACTCCTTAGGGCGATCTTAAACGTTCTTCGGTATATACTCAGATTCCTTGCATTTCGTCGCCCGTTATAACACGGCGACTGGGATGTGTGAATGCGTGAGAACAGGGAATCAAAATGTTAAATGACTGACAAGAAATGAACAAACGTTCACGAAGAGGGATTTTCCTTTCAGACGGCTTCCGACGGTGCTGCGAAGTGGGCCGAACTAGCCGCCGGCATGAACGGGGTGGTCGTGGCGCCGAACCACCGGCTTGGAGTGTTCGGCTTCCTTGACGTAGGGGTGCGGGGACTGCTGGGCAACGTGGCCTTGCAGGACGTGTTTCAGGCGATGTCTTGGATCGAGAAGAACGCGGAGGCGTTGCACGTGGACACTGACAACATGGCTGCGTTTGGCTTAGGCTCCGGGGCCTACCTCATCTCTCTTTTGCTCATGTCTTCGAGTACAGCTAACGACACCGTCTTCAGAAGAGCGTTCCTCCAGGTGAACACTGTGTTGTAACGAAATATTATTAAGCCCCGCAAGATAACACGCCATATACATAACTCGTATTGCATTCGTACATATCTGGGAACTATCATGTGTTGCCCTTTGTATTTTAATAAATCTTGGGGTTATGAGGAACTCCAGTTGTGGGGGGCGTCGCATTAATTATGACCACCTGTGATTGTTTAACCTGCACCCAAAGCATGGTACAACGAGCGCTCTTGAATTCCGCCCCCATCAGAATGCGGCCGTCGCCGCTGGGATGGAACCCGCGACCTCGTGCTCATCAGCGCAACGCCATGTTCACTGAGCTCCCGCGGCGAGTTGTTTATTTTATGATATTATGTTATGGTTCACAAATGAAATACTTTCAATACAACTAATATTCGGACAGTTGTAATATCGGCGCCTTCGCATAATGTAGATCATGTGTTGTTTGCTGTATCGTTTCCCTAATGCTCCTATGCTACGTCCTATAGCTTAAAGGCTGTATTTTGTATGCTACTTGTTACTGCCCAAAAGACGTGACCGGGAACCACCTCATAAGCGCTGTGGGTTGATGACGTCTTTACTCACATAAACAGCGTTGAAATGAATTGAATTTGACAGAGTCGAGCGCGAAAGCCGCTGACACCCGCAATTCGATGCCCTTAATACCACGGATGATCCAAGGAATACGGTCACAAGTGTAGCGAATATGTTCTGTGCATAAGCATTTCGCGCCTATATGGACAGCAGTGTTTCCTACAAGTACACATAATTATAATATACGTAAAAATAGAACGTAAGCGCTTGTTCTGCGAACTGTATACTGCGGCAACACTTATTTTTGAATTATAACAATGCCGGGGCTCGTGCAGGCTTGCATGAAATTTGGTGCGGCATAATTCATTGGTACGCGTGGTGCACTAGATTGCTGGCATTACGTTGTTGTTTGAAATTCCGTGCTGTAGAAGTAATCTATTGGGCGAAAACCATTACGTAAAACAAACCTAAGATTTTGGCAGGGTACAGATAAAGCTTTAACTTAAACGTCTACATATTCAAATGACGAATGCTCACTTACAACTTCAGGGCCCGTGTCCGACAGCGCCGCTCCCTCGGAACGCGCCGCATATTGGCAGGGCCTACCTGGCCCGAATGTCGCTCGAGCTCGGCTGCTACCAGCCGAGAATCGCCGACCAAGCCGACTGCCTCCGCTCGGTGACTCAGGAGCAACTCCTGGAGGTGTCGCTCAGCTTGGGCTCGCCCCTTCGGTTCGTCCCCAGCGCCTTCAACGGCGAGACGCTTTCGAGCCTCCACGAGACGGCTTGGTTCGGCGGTGTCGAGGTCTTGCTGGGAAGTGACGTCAGCGAGGGGAAGCGGCTTTACAATGACATCATTCTCCCTTCGGCCAAGGTGTCCAGCAATTCTGCGACTCTGCAGCCTCTGGATGTTCTCAAGAGCGTGCGGGCCTTTCTGGGAAGTGACCCGGGCGGCTTGGACACGGCGAACCTCAAAGATCCGATTAATGTTGTGGCGCCGAATGACATCGTCGAATCCATCGTTCATTTGTTCACGACGTGTCCTTCGAAGAAGGTGGCAGGCGCTGTGTCTGCAAGGAACGGTACGCTCTTTCACTACGTCACGAAAGGCGGGAGCGTTAATAATATGCCGTTTGAGATGAAGGACATCGCGGCATTTCTGTCAAAAGGGCAAGTATATTCAAGCATTCTTTAACATTCCCGTGGAAATATATATATTAATTTGGTAGACACTAAAAATTATTACAATAAGTCTAAAATGTATTCTGTAGCGTTTCTTTTGTAGCTACAAATTGTAGAACAGTTTGGCGAATCTTGTAGTTCGATAAGTATCTGTAGCGTAGA
Source organism: Dermacentor silvarum (assembly GCF_013339745.2). Classification (NCBI taxonomy): domain Eukaryota; kingdom Metazoa; phylum Arthropoda; class Arachnida; order Ixodida; family Ixodidae; genus Dermacentor; species Dermacentor silvarum. The sequence continues at coordinate 44,478,018 of NC_051155.1, forward strand.
TGACACCCGCAAGTTTAGTCTTCTAATTGTTTTGTAATGACACGACGGCACCTGCATACCATAAGACCACAAGCAGGCGCCTTGTAGGACTTGCTGACACTGTGAAGCTATTGTAAAAAAATTGCCAGATTTTTTTCATATGTTCCTGTTAAAATATTCCAACATATTAGATTATATTTCTTCAGTGTCCACATCGTTGCGCTTCTGTACGCGTATTTTATAACGTTGTAGTCGATGTCCTCACAGCACAAATATTGATGGTGAATATTGAGTGAAACTTTGGCGTGTCCATTGACAGCCAGTCAGAAGTTTACAGACTACGCTGTCGGAGAAAAAAAAATAAAAAAGAAAGTATCAGCAGTCTCTCAAATCTGCGTGCTTTCATCGGAATGAGCGCTAAAGACCATCTGCAACGGAATTTCGGAAGGCGTAAGAAAGCAAGCCTCATTTAAGATACTGTAGATATAGAAGAGCCTAGCTCTGTGGAAAATTTGATGTTTGAAGTGCGAGCGGAAGTGCCACCAAAGCGTCGCAAAAATATCTGCTTGAGATGTCAAAGCTGAAATACGACGCCTGCCATTACCGCTCATCGGAAGTGACGTATGGCCTTGAACGCGCGGCTCCTCGGCGTGACCTCCGAGATAAGCCCAGACCACACGTACGCATGCTATTGATAGAGCTGCAAATGCGCAATCCGGATTTGGCTACTATCGGTCGTCCGCTTGAGCCCTTAAACCGAGCTCCGACGCGAGCGGCGATTGCTTTTGTTGTTAGCCCTTTCACTCACTTTTTAGGGGAGAGTATTCCGCGCGGACGCCTTAAAATCCTTGATCCTAGCCACAGACAGCTTCGCTGTAAAAGCTTTGGGGGCAACAGCCAACGGGTAGAACTATCCATAACATTCGAGAAGCTTCTTATACACGCAGGCGCGTCGTAGGTCGATGGATAACATTAACATTTTTTAGCCGGTGAAAAGAGGTACGGAAGAAAGTCATCGGTGAACAGACGATGGCGCGCTACTCTGGCGCCATCTCGAAGCGGTCTTCGTCGCAGACACTACGCTTGTGCGGCACCATGCTTTTCTTCTCACGCTTTCGCTATACCCTCCTCCTCCGCTTTCCGCCTCATGCTTAACTGCACACTCCTCCTCCCCTTTCATCCTAGCGCTCTCTTTTTGCTCACCGCTGCGCTCCGCGTTCGCTCTTTCATCCGCTGCACTCGTTCGTTCGGTTACGCCGGGAACGTCGACGCACGACGCAGGAACGGGCGCCTAAGAGCTGTGATCAAAAAACAATAACAAAAAATAATAACTATACGCTGACAAGCCTTGTGGCTTTGCCATTATTCGTTCAGTGCGTGTAAATTTTTAGGCTGCACCAAAATTTCAGTAGCCGCCTGTGACTTGTAGCACAATTCTAACCAATGAACTGAATTACTAGGTGGGAGAGAAATTGCTTCTACGAGAAACCAAAACGCGTAATTGTGTAATTAACAGAATTGTGCTAACAAATACTTATTATTTACCTTACGGCACATATGGCGATTTACGAATTGTAGCCGGTGAGATCGCAAAGCGGATCATTTGGAACCAATTCTCACGATGGCACCAGTTTCAAGATAATTTTCAAGGTGTCCGACGAAACACATTGGCGTTACAGTTATATTATTGTGCTTCAATGCATACAACAGCGTTATCGTAAAAAAAAGAAGTAAGTGGAACATTAGTGAATGGCTGCCCTAATGTATCACACGTCATTTTGTGAGATTCATACCACCTCGGCCCGTCGTTATGCGTTACCTATCATCTCGTAGACTCACGCCGTCTTATCCTGCCCGCAGGTATACAATTCCTCGTTTCTCAGGGTGGCGCTGCCTGTCCCTGTGCATAGTGTAACACTTAATCTGGTACCGTCCTGTCGTCTCTGGTGCCCATATGCTGCAAAGCTTTCTTTCATAAAGTTGTACCGTCTTATCCTATCCCACAGTTCGCGTCGTGCGGTGGTGTCCTCTTTCCCTGGCGTTACCTGTAACTCATAGTTCCGTTCAGTTGTGTCATTTTCCATTACTTCACCTGTAAAGAATTCGTGTCGGGTGGTATCGTCGTCTTTCCCCCTCCTTCTGTGTGCCCTTACCTGGCGGCGGAGCAATGTAAACGCGCGCCAAGAACTCCCTTTCAAATATCTCCGCGCTAGGGCCAACGTGTCATTGCGTCTGAACGCGTTCAAACGTCTGTTTTAGTTTGCTGATAAACAATGCTAGGACCTTTTACTGGCAGTGTCGTGCTGCTGAAACCGTCGATCTATAGCAGGCGCAAGAGTGCCTCGATCGAAAAATAGGAGGATACCTGAGCACTTCTTACGAGCTGTGAATGCGGAATGTCCTATTGAACGCAGACGAGCGGTCCTTCGAGTTATGTAACTCCTCGCGGGCAAGCGAGTGCGTTGAGACGTTTAGCGCGTTTTAATTTCGCCTTGCCGAAGAGCAGTTATAACGCAGGCGAGAGCGCGCGCGGGCAAGGAACGCACGGGTAACACAGGCTTCCGTGAGCAAGGGTGACGAGCATCCAAGAACTTGCGAGACATTTCGAAGCAGCGACTTGAGCGCGCACACTCATTCGCTATGCGTTGACTGCAACTATATTCCTGAAAGATGCATTTGCGCAGCCTCGCGCAGCGGCGCCACCGTCCCGTCGCACGCTTCAACGTTGTTCCGAGTTCGGCTCCAGCTCGCCCGATTAGTGGCTTTGCCGCATAGCGTTGGAACAAAATGGCGGAAGTGCGCGCAATTCTGCTTCCTTTGGGAGCATATACAGGGAGACTAGGTGACGTCAGTCATGCACCGTAGAGCTGGGTGCCAGTTGCTGTGAAAGGTAGTTCCAGCTCCAGATGTACTAGGAAACTCGACCTACTTTCTCTGTTATTGCAAAATTGAAAGTAGACGCTCTGAGAGGACTTAAATTAATTTTCAGCAGAACGTGCTGTGCGATTGAGCACTTATATGACTCGGAATATGTCACATCAGTTCTGCGTTAGCCCGCAATGTGGTGATAGTTTCGTGAAATGGAAAATTGTCAACCACCCGTCTGCAGCACGAAGCTGCTTTAGAAACCCATATGGGTTTCTCATAAAGAACGCTTCACAGTAGAATTGGTTTTGGTCCGTGGATCGAATTAGGTATGAAGGCCTCTCGTGGATAGTTGCTCTACTAGAGATGTGATTAAACCATGAGGCTAAGATATGTCAGGGTGATAGCGAATTATTGGACAACTTAAAGCACAGGCACAGTGAATATGGCAAATGAGTTCTGCGGAAATTCGCAAAGTGAAGTTTCATGAAATGCAATGATTGTCATCCATCCAATTGTTACGCGAAGCCACAAAGGAAACGCATGCGCGTTTCCCAGGAAGCAAGGTGACTCAGCGACCAGATGTGGACTAGCTGGGCGACAGCAGGTACTGGGAAGAGGGCGGTGTCAAAAGAGGGCGCGTGCGAGTACATGCATGCGTGCATTATTGCCCGTGGTGTATTAACAGGGGGGGGGGGAGGGGCGTGGGCCCCGGGTGCCAGGTACTAGAGGGGGGGGGGGTGTCATATATGTCTGAAGTAGAGCACTGCACGGGCCGATTTTTTCAGCCCGGGCTCGGCCCAGGCCCGTTTTCACGTTTGGCGGCCCGCCCGAGCCCGACCAAAAGCTTTATGGCGAGACCCGGGCCCGGCCTGGGCCCGGAAATAATCTACGTTACCCGCCCGGCCCGGCCCGCCACCCCTTTACCTTAGGCCCGAGCCCGGCCCGAGACCGAAAAAGACATGTTTTTCAGAGTCGAGACGCGCGAGGATAACTTGCTGCACGTTACATGCACACCACCAGAAAGTCCGAGCCCTGCCCGGGCCCGCGTCAAAAAACCTGAGCCCGGCCCGAGCCCGTGAAAAAACTGCCCAACCCAGCCCGGACCGGCCCACGGGCCGGGCCGGGCCCGGGCTTTCGGGTAAGCCCGAGCCCGTGCAGTGCTCTAGTCTGAAGACCCCCTCTTTCCACAGGCTTGACTGGGCGTAAACGGTAAAGAATGCTCCGGTAACCAGCAGCCGGAGCTCATGTACCCTATCTACCAGATGTGTAGCGCTACAGAATTGTCGGCTGCAGCTTTATCAACATCCTGCATAATAATTACACGATTGTGCGGGTTAAAAAATTTAATTCGCTAAGTGGTCGCTAAACTACTTGCCTTAGCGAAACAATTCATGTGCGGTGCGCTCATGCTCGAAGCGGGCGTCGTTAAACATGCAGTCTGGCGATGCGGGTCTTGGGCCCCTCTTCCGTTTAGGTGCTGCGAAGATGAACAAATACAGCAGCAAGAAAAAAACCCCCTATAGGCGCTGAACGAGCGAGCCCGGCGCTCGCGTTTACGGCGAAGCGTGCCTCGAGAGCGACGGTGCAAAGTTCACAAACGCGGCCAGACGAGGTGGAGCGCTCACTGCGAGGCAGTGCGTGCAGCACGAAGGAGCTACGAGCAGATAATTTCGACACTGGAAGCACTGCAGGATGCCAAGTTCAACGTGGAAACAAGGAGGTGCGCATTGAGCTTGCTTGCTGCTGTATGCGACTTTTCTAAGTTTTCTGTATTTCTGGTCGGAGGTCCTGCAGGAAGTCAACGAAACACAGAAGTACTTTCAGACTGCTGGAATCAGCCCCCAGCACTGCACCCTGAAGCTGAAATCGTAAAGGATGTTCCTGGAAGAGCAGCGCGTTGGTGTTGCGGAAAAGGCCATCGCCCAAACCACGGCAAAATGTGAGGAATTGGGGATTGAGGTACAACAAGTTAGATATCGCAAGAAGATGACAGGAGAAAGAGCAGGGAACGCTGGCCTGATCTTAGCAGAACAGACCAAAAGGGAAATGCTTGAATGCCTGGATCGTCTCCACAGAGAGCTGGACACCCGCTCTAAGGCTAAGGTGACATTGGTTTTCAGCCCCACTGAGCCTGTTTCCATGATGTTTGAAACTGCGAAAACGCTTCAAACGTTGACGTCGAGTCTTACTGAAATATGACAAATTTTCAGGCGATGAAATCGTCACAGAGATCTTCCGATTACGAAGGCACCTCAAGGCCGCCGGAAAGCACCTAGATGCAACGAGGATATATGGACCGCACAACGGTTCCTGGAATTTATCGGCAAATGGAACTTCTTTGAGTCCCTCTCAAATCTTACCGTTATCATTCGATTGTTCCTCACGATCTGTGTGCCAGTTGCGTCATGCGAAAGGAACTTTTCCAAGTTAAAGATCAAAACGTATCCATGAGTGATGAAACGTAACCATGAGTGATGAAAGGCTATCAGACTTGGCGTTACTGACAATATAAAAACAGTACGTAAAAATATAAACTTTACTGCTGTAATGAATGGGTTTGCAGAAGCAAAGTGTCGGAAAAAACTTAAGAAAATGAGTCCTTGCCCGTCGTTACGTTTTAGTGTAACACGCTCAATGTCCCACCATGGTTTGTGTGTCGTCAGTATGTATACAGTGTTCCTTTTATCAGTGTTTTATCGTTTGTATTAGTTTTGTATCAGTTTCGCGGTGTTGAATAAAAACAGTCTCGTAGGCCAGACGACCTAGCTACGCCACTGATTATTGCCCATCATAATTCCTTTCGAGTGCTACGGAAATGAAGTCGAGAATAGCACGCTTACTTGATAAAGCAGTGTCAGTTAAACGACACCGCCAGAACCGATCAACCGAGCGGACCCTGCATGTTTGCGTCAACTTTGACGGCGGTTGTGTATTGCTCAGAACCGCGACTGAGCTTGCGCCAAAATGTGGAGGTCACGTTTCTGCGCTGGACTTTCCAAAACCTTATCGTAGTACTACTGATTACCGTTTCGCCGAGGCTGAAGCGCCGGTAGCACGTTCTTGCGTTTCCTCTTTCGACGTAATGAGGGAAAACGAATCTGTTACTTCTGTTTCCGCGCGCGTACAATATGACCACGTGGGCTCGGTTTCACCTCGTTTGTCTGGTTTGCCACACTGTGACATTGCTTTTATTAGCTAATGGATAACACTGGTCGAACAATTAATGTCGTTGGTGCCAACGTATCGACATGGGAACTTGTCTTCGTCAAGGCAGCTGCCGTGACAAAGACGAGCACCCTTGTCAATACTTAACTTCGGTGACGTTCATTGTTCGACCACTGTTAGTTAGTTCAAGTTTCCATGGCCTTATGAACTTGTGCCTTGACTTGTATATTAACTAATTGGCTTGAAGCCTTTGCGGCACAATATCGAATTCCGCTGCCAACGTGGCAGATATCCTGGCCGTTGCGCCTGTTCATTTCTTTCAATGCGTACTAAAGTGTTCTCATTTTTTACAGCATCCCCCCGCAATTGAAGAACGGCTTGCCCTGGCCCTCGTACGGAGCGGAAAACTTTTCGCGAATATTTCCCGACTCCGCGGAAAACGTTGAAAACGTCGCCGCGGGCAACATCTGTGACACGGCCGAGCGTTTGTTGCAGTATCTCGAATAAACGGACAAATATCTTGCACACATGGGGAGCGCGCCTAAAGAAGGCGGCAACGACTACTAAGGCTGCCAGAGGCACAAGTCAGAAGCGTCATCATAAAACGTGAAAATAAATAAACCTGTAGTGCTATTTATTAAGGCGAAACCTTATGTGTCTCGTTTTGAGGTGACCTTTGAAAAAGAGGTTCCAAAAATCGGAAAGAAAGTATGTACAAGAAATCGATAACTCATTAACGTAATTGCAAACCCCATAACATTTTATATCAATCGATAGATAATTTCACAATGAACGTAAATATTAATGAATTATCATGATAGTCATTAATATAATTATGATAATTAGTATGACAGTGGAAAATGGGTCGGGAAACCCGAAAGGTGGCCAAAAACCGAGAATTATTGATTGTAATGGGTATATATAAGTATGTTATGATGGTAATGGTTGCGATAAAGAATGGGTCTACAGACGGGTGAATTAGGTGAATTAAGAGTGAATTGATGGTGAATTAAATGGGTTACGTTGGGTGACAGAAGTCAAACGAAAGGTAAGTATGAGACAGAGTAAGCTAAGATCATCATCATCATTATCATCAGCCTATATATATCCACTGCAGGACGAAGGCTCCTCCCTGAGATCTCCAATTACCTCTGTCTTGTGCTAGATTATTATAACTTGCACCTGCAAATTTCCTAACTTCACCCCACCTAGTTTTCTGCCGTCCTCGACTGTGCTTCCCTTCTCTTGGTATCCATTCTGCAACTCGAATGGTCCACCGGTTATTAATACTACGCATTACATGGCCTGAGCTAAGATAATTGAGTAAATGAGAGTGAATTAAGAGTCAATGAAGGTGAATCAAGTGGTGATAGGGTGAATCAAGAGTGCTGAAAATTGCAAACTTTGAGTAATAGAGCAAACCAAGTGTGATGGAAGTAAAACCGAGATGGATAGAGTAAATGAAAGTGAACTAAGCAGTGATAGGGTGAAAAAAGCGTGAATTAAGAATGAATCACGGGGTAATGAAGTGGGGGAGTGACTTGCAAGAATATATGCGAGATTTGAGGTTGCAAGTGGGAGTGACTCTGCAGAAAAAGGTGCTGAATCACGGTTCGACTTTGGTGAATCATAGGAAGGGTGAGTTGCAAAAAAAAAGACTTGAAAAAATGGCTGTAAATTGTGGTTTTAGAGTGATGATGACTCAGCAAAATAAGTGCTCACGCACGGTCCGAGTTTGGTGAATAAAAGATGACTTGAAAAAATTACTGCATATATGGGTTCAGAGTGACGATGACTCAGCAAAGTAAGTGCTTTGTCACGGTCCGAGTTTGGTGGTATAAGGATGACTTAGCAAAATATCGGTTCAGAGTGAAGATGACTCTGCAGAAAAGTGGTCGTCGTGTCATTGAGCTAGCGGTGCTCGCGCTTTCGCCTTCAAGTCGTCTTAGTTGTAGTATAAGGGACCCCATGAGTAACCTGTAGTACTATTCATTTGTTTATAAAAAAAAAAGACTGCCTCTTGATGCCTAAGTGTTTGCGCAAGCCTTGATCCCTTCGCGTTGTAAGCACGACATTGTTGCCGAATTTTCCATCTGCGTATGTGAATTATTTTGGGATGAAAGCGTACATTGTGCCTTTCGTCTCGCACCATACGGAATATGATTGAAACAGTAACAAGGATTCAGTGGTGATTTATTGGTAATTCAGCAGAGGTGAAGACAGAGATTGCCTATTCTTACCTCTGTAAGAGGGCCCCGACAGCTGAAGCTCGCTCACAGCTCAGTTGCTTTTTAGTCAATTGAAAGTGTAGGTTTACTGGACAATAGAGATGGGCAAAACGGCTCACTTCAGTGAGCGGCTCGGAACGGCTCAGCTCACTGAAGTGAACCGGTTCATTTGAATGGCTCACCGGTTCACTTAAACGTGTAACCTGTGTTATGCATATTCTATAGTTATCTGGCTTTGAAAAAAAAACACGATATATGCATAATTTAATAACCGTGTTAGTGGTATTAAAGCGAAGCTATGTACCTGCTACCAGCCAAGGGTTCTGTCGTGTCCGTCGTTGTAATCAAAAAACGATCCCGACGAACCGCTAACAATTGCAGGTATAGCAGTATAGATTACTTGAATTCAGGCATTCAGCGTACAACTAAGCACTCGTTTTCGCAAGAAAAACCGCAAAAACAAGCTTCAAAGTGATGAGCCAACATGATGAATGATAAGGGCTGCGGGCAAACAACGGAAACAGGCTCGGCGCGGTCCGTAAGATTAGATTGCAGCTGTTGCAAAGCTTATGCAGCTGCTTGAAAGAGGGTTGACGTCATTCGAAACCCTTCCAGCCTAGTAACTGCTTCGGTTCATTTTCTAGACTACCCCACTATGGGGTAGTCTAGTAGTGTATATCACACCGATCATAAAGCAGTAGTGAACATTGTTGTGAAGTAAATAATAATAAAGGCCGTGGTTAAAGTTACGTTGTAGTGTGTGAAATATCAAGTGCGCCGCAGTCACCGTGAGGGTGGCGTAAAAAGCTTCGCTTTCCAACCACCTTCACAGGGTGGATTGGCGGGCAATTTTTTTCGTTATGTTTAGATAATATTTTTGCATATATTAAAAGCGTGAATTTTTAGTTGTAATGAAACTTTCTTTTCTGATATTGGGAATAAAATGCTTATGATACCGTGACAGGCAGAATGCGACGTACTTTTCTCAGAAAAAAAATGTAACTTCATCGTCATTACAGAAGCTTGTCTGTTCTTGTGGTACTTTAAAATCTACTTTTGTCAAAATAAAAACACAAAATGATTGTACATTATGTTTCAACTTTATTCATTTATTCGCATACGTACTTTCACTATAATATGAGGAAGCTGTAACGCCATGCAAAATGAATGTAGAAATCATTTCTTGAAGTAATATACAAAAATCATACGAAAGATCCAGAAAACTGCCGGACGTACCTCTCGCTCTTTTTTCTCTCTTGTGTGCACGCCCGATACTCGCGATCATGCCATCATACGCCAGAACAAAAGAAAAAGCAAAAAAAAATGAAGTTCTATTACAACACAACAGATCATTGGCCTCGTTTTAATGACGTGCTAATAATACACGCTCAGAAAATGCACTGAAGTGGATGTCATAGGCGACATTTTTATGACTACACTAATTAGCACAAATGAAGACCAGGACGTAAACTGTACGTTCACCTGTTGTCTTTAAAGACACGGAAGACCATCTTCGAAGTGTTATTGGACCAGGGGCGGTATTCTGTAAGAGTCTACCTAGTGGACTGTCCATTTCGGCGACCGTTGATTCGCTGCAGCTTGACGTGCAGGAAGGTGCCAGCCAGTCTCCTTCCTGCACGTCAAGCTGCAGCGAATCAACGGTCGCCGAAATGGGCAGTCCACTAGGTAGACTCTTACAGAATACCGCCCCAGCGCACGATGTGCGACCGGTGACAATCGTGAGACATCGTTCGAGCAGCAGCAGGCTACGAACGGTACCATCCTTTGCCAATTAAAGGCTCATTCACACCAGCGACTGACAGTGGTCGGCGCGACCAAGTTGGTCGCAAAGCGACCAGTCGCAAATGGTCGCAAATGTTAGTCCAGTCGCTCACTGCGCGATTTTTCAGTCGCGCGACCGTGGTCGCAAAGCTGATAAACCAATCAGCGGCGCAGCGGAAGTGATCGTTCATGCGTCTACATCCGGCCTCCTCCCGCGTCGCGGCAAATACGAAGTGCACGCCTCCATGGAAGCTGTTGGGTATTCGGCGGAGCTACTTATAGAGGCCGTTAGCAGTATCCGTACCTATACAACAAGCTGCACTCATCATTTAAGGACCGCAACAAGAAGGACGTCGCATGGCCCGAGATCGGGAACATGTTCGGCATCTCACGTAAGTACCTCAAGCGAAAGTGCTATATGCTTTCGTGTTTGCAACTATATGTGAAATGTTGCAGAGGCGCGTTGTGATGCATTTTGCAATGATAATGCCGTCCCGCTTTTGAAACGTCCGTGTGTGGCCAGGTGGACGTTATTCCAAGGGCGCAGAGTTGCATCGGAAAAAGCAACGCTACAATATCGCGGCCCAGAGCTTGGCTGTATATATATGATCGCTTCCCGTTTATTTTGTGTACGCACGCCCTTCCTGCCAGCTTTAACGTGCTTATATCTGTTTGAAAGGTTTTTACAAATATCCGCTGTGACGAAGCAACCCCTCCCCCCCCCCCCCCCGTTCCTCTTTTTTTCTGTATGGAAATTAGCGGCGCAATAATGACGTACAAAACTTATCAGCACGCAAGCTAGAACGATGGAGCCTCGCGGTGAACACTGCGTTCACGAGTGAAGTAATCAGCGTGGCAACGTGCGGTTTGCACTGGCGGTTCGCGCGCTGTTATAAAAAGAAATTGCGAGGATGCACAGCTATACATACCTGAATGTTTTCTGCGATTTACGTAAGCGTTGGTGAAAATGTGGAGAAATGTTGCGGCTAACACAATACAAAGAGAACGAGAGGAGAGGCATTTTGTGAAGCATATTTTATTTCGTGTAATTTCATGCTGGTGTGAAATTACAACTACTTATTTATTTTGCAGGAACCTTTGCAGAGAAAAAATTTAAAAACTTGCGAGACATTTTTAAGAGGAAACAACAGGAGGTTCGCGATAAGCAGCGCAGTGGTGCAGGGGCAGTTGATGTCCCCACCACCAGATGGCCCCATTTCGAGGCAATGCTAGAGCTAACCGAGGTGGCGTCGGAACCTGTGATGCAAGTATATTTTGCTGTCAAAATGAAACAGTTTATTGTCATACCTGCAAACACATAAGCAAAGGAAAGTTTCGCAGGAGACATGCATGCTCAGCATGCATTGAAATGCTGTTTACACTGGCAGGCAATGGACAAAATGTCCGTAGCCTCAAAGTAACATGTTTAGTTATCGCAAACATAAATCGTTATTTTCATATATCCATTACAATAGGTTGCACCTCTGCAAAGGCAGAAGTTGAACTGTCAGCAAATTTCAAATAAAGAACTTATTTACAAGTCACACCGGAGTGAGACTGTACTTTAATTGGTTGGCATGCTGAAACACTATTACATGTGCACGATTGCACAATAATCTCAAAATGCTATACTTGTGTTAACTAAATTTATGTAATTTTTTTAGGAATGCCTACTACTAGCAGCAAAGAAAGTTCAGTCAACATTGCTCACAGCGTGCAAAACGAATGCTTATTAGACTTCTCTTGAAGCTATCGAAGGCATCTTTCTCTGTGGCAGCTATACTAGTCAGAGCCACTTCAGCCGGCAGCATTGCCGAGTCACCGTCGTTGGTGTATGAATAATGTTTACAAGGCGTTGTAAGGCAGCTCACTGGCACTACTTCTGCGGCATAGAGTGCTTAGGGGAAAAAACGCCTATATTGGTTTCGTTATCACGCATGTTCCTTGCCATTGTACAACACACTCCGACGAAACCTTGAAAAAAAATTTTGTCCCCCAAAAATTACAGCAGGCGTTGGACACCTGCATGACATGGCAGTTACATGTGCACGATCTGTTCATTTAATACGCTGGATCATGCCACTGTAATCACGTTTGTCACGGTAAACTTCTTTCAGGGTGCTGTGCAGCATGGAGGACACTCGATTAGAGCACTGCACGGGCCCGGGCCGGCCCGAAAGCCCGGGCCCGGCCCGGCCCGCGGGCCGGGCCGGGCCGCCCGAAGCGTTTTGCCGGCGGGCCCGGGCTGGGCCCGGGCTTGAAGCCGCGGGCCTGGGCCGGGCCCGGGCTTGAGGCCGCGGGCCAGACTCGGGCCCGCTCATTAAAAGGACTAAGTCGGGCCTTCGAGCACACGCGAACGTTATGCATTGCATGGTCTAAGGTATTTTGTGCCAAGCTGAAGTGACACGTGCAGAGAGCTGGCTCTTAGCATACCTTACTAAAGAAAAGCGAAAAACAGATGAAGTTCTATTTCTTGTCTTGTCCACAAAAACGAACATTGCTTCCACGTGAGGAAAAATAAATTATACAAAAAAGCACTCTTCAAACAATTTCCACGGTACCGCTTTTGAGATTACATTGTGACCACTGTCGATACTCTTAAATTATTGTAGCGCTAATGCGAAGAGTATCTATTTCTACTGGTGCGCTTATTTTATGATGTATGCTCATGAATTCGCCTGTATATATATATATATATATATATATATATATATATATATATATATATATATATTCGTATAGCAAACGACCTCATGGATCAAACTTGTACGATCAAGCTAAATACATGCGCACCAGGGGAACAATAACAGCACAATAATGGGCCAGAGCTGGAGGTGAGGTTGACACATATGGTACAATCTGTAAGTAAACAAGCTTTTGATGCTCGCGTCCTTCGTTGCGCCTATAGAGCTGTAGACCGCATTATACAGGGTGTTTCCGTTAACTTGGGCCAAACTTTAAAAATATACAAATGCTTCGTAGAACGACGGAAACAAGGTAATTTTGTTTGCCGTCGCTTGTAGATACTCAGTTTATTTTTTGCAATTCACCTAATTAGATATTTAGTCTTAATTAATTAATCAACTTCTCAATTATTTAATTAGATTAAAAATGTAAATGAGAACATTGTAGAGCACCATGAGAAACTCCCGATACAGCTTTATGTTGCTCAATACGTGCAACATAATGTTTTTTTTTTTTCGAATGAGAAAGAAACCCGCGCATACACGCAAAGTGCTTCGAGCGGCCAGTCGCGCGGTCATTTTGGGTGTATTCGCGAGCTTGCTACAGACTCGGAAAAACACTTATATGCAGCACGTATTGAGCAACAGAAAGCTGTATCGGGAGTTTCTCATGGTGCTCTACAATTTACTCATTGACACTTTTATCTAATTATAATAACTGAGAAGTTGATTAATTAATTAAGACAATTGTTATCGAATTAGGTGGATTGCAAAAAAATAACCTGTGTATCTACAAGCGACGGCAAACATTACCTTGGTTCTGTCGAGCTACGAAGCATCTGCATATTTCTGAAGTTTGACCCATGTTAACTGAAACACCCTGTATATGACTCCTTCTGGTCGAAGGGCTGATGTTAAGGCGTGTGTAAACTTTAAATCGCCTTCAAAGCGTCATATTATTTTTTGCTTGAGCAGTGAGGGAATTAAAGGGACATTCCTTGTCACAGACATCTTAAGTTCGGAACTGTGTTGCTCGAGGCGCACACCTGAACCATCCCAAGGCGCAAGCGCGTGTAATGCGCGCCATCCCGAAAATGAAGGCCTTGCCGCCTTGCAGCGACCACTGCGAGATTTTGCTAAATCCTGACACGTGGGCAGAAATAAGAGGCGCGCGAAGGAAGAAGCGCCTAAGAGACGACCTCCGTTGCTAGGCGACAGCCGGCTAGGCGGAGCATGCGCACAGCGCGGCCCACCCATAAGGAACCTCCTGGCACCTGCGAGGAGCTGCTTCGTGCGTAACGTGGGACCAACGTCGCCATCTACTGAAAAAGAGAGAAAAAAATAGGCTTTGGCTGTTCTGTCGCAGCTCGTAAGAGCGCGCTGATGCTTTTAACGTGTTGGTTACCGGCGTTATATAGTTCGTAATTTGTCTCCCGTACACGTGGCACCATGAATGCTGCTGTATTAAGAGATAAGCTCGCTGCCGGGAAGCTAAAGCTTGTCTCCAAGCAAGTTAAGAAAAGCCAGGTTTGGAAACATTTTCTGGAAGTGGTTGACGTGCACACCCTATCACCAGTAGGACATGTGCAGTGCAAAAGCTGCAAAGCTTTCTTCGCATATGATGGCGGGAAGACAGGAACGTCGCACCTGAACCGCCACAAGTGCAAGGCTGCAGATGACACCGCTGCCATTACTTCGTTCTTCACCGAGACCAAACCCCAGGTTTCATCTACCGTAAAGGGGAATCTAACGACTGCTTGCGTCAAGTGGTGCGCAAAAGATATGCGGCCATTTGACGTTGTTTGCGACGACGGTTTCCTAAAGGTTGCCGACGAACTGATTGCTATCGGTGCCAAGTACGGGTGCATATCCGCGAGGACCGTGATTCCGCATCCTACGACGGTGTCTCGCAGGGTGTCCGAAGTTGTGAACGAGCTCCGAGAAGCGGTGATGCCTGAGATCCACTCAGCGATGAAGGAAGGTCGCTGCTCGATGACCCTTGACATGTGGACCGACGACTACAAGAAAGTCGCCTATATCACTGCAACGGCGCATTACGTGAGTGTGAAATGGGAACTGAGGAGCCTTGTTCTGTTCACTAGTGATTTTCCCCCCGAGAGAAAAACGGGAGAGAACATCCGTAAAGAGGTTGTACGAAGGAGCGCGAAGTTGAGGATCGATGAAGGCATGTTAAGCAATGTGGTGTTCGTGACAGACCAGGGTGCCAACATGATTAGCGCGCTGCGTCCGTATGCCAGAATGAGCTGCTGTGCTCACGTCTTGAACACCGTTCTTCGGAACGCGTTTGATGACGGGTACCTCGCTGAGGAACTGCCTGACCTTTTGGAACAACTGAAAAAAGTGAAGGCTGTCGTGACTCTTTTAAAACAGAGCGGACTGACGAGCCAGCTACCACACGGTGTGTGCCAGGAGATATGCACGCGGTGGAATTCGAAACTCGCCATGATCAAGTCCGTGCTAACTCAGTACGATGCGATAGAGAACCTCCTGAATTAAAGGGGTAATCTACTCTTGGAAGACGTCAATAAGGCCTTGTTGACGGAGGTCGTCGAATTCTTGGAGCCCTTCAAGGAGGCCAGCGATAAGCTTGAGCAGGACAAAGTCGTAACGCTGCCCCTTCTATTGATGTACTACACCAAACTGAAGAAGCACCTTACTGCTGCTTCGACAGACTCACCAGAAGTGTGCAAGCTCAAGTCGAGGACGTTAGAATTTCTTCAAACAAAAATGCAAATAGGAGAACTTCACAAAATCGCAACGTTCTTGTGGCCGCCTTTCCGCCATCTCCGCGTGCTTGAGGAGCAGGAGAGGAAAACTGTTCACGACAGAGTACGCGAATTGTTAATTGATGTACATCTGCGTTTTCCACAAAGAGAAATGAGCACTGACCAGCCGGATAATGGACCCCCAGCGAAGCGTACGTTCCTTGACGAATTTAAGGAGTGGCACGATGCTGTGGAAACTCAGCCAGCCGACAGTGAGCTTGACAGTTACCTTCGGGACAGTGACTCGTGTGAGGACATTGAGAAACTGCTTGAATGGTGGGAAGGCCAGTGTAGTAAATACCGTGGGCTTTCATTTCTTGCAAGAAATGCAATTTTAGTGCAGCTGGGTACGTACTCCAAGAGAGGAGGACCTGCTTGAAGCCGGAGAGCCTGGACAACCTGCTGTTTTTGCACAAGAACATGTAAATTTCTTCCTTTTGCTGGCCTTTTCAGGCTTATATTGCTGTGGCATCGTTTTTGGGTGCGGTCTTTTTTGTGTCACCGGGCGTTATTTTAAGCGTATTTTCTATATTTATTTGATAAAAAAGGAGAAACCTTTTATCTGTAATAGCATCAAGTGTGGTGTGTGACAGGTTGATTATATAATTATATTGTACGGGGTAATTACGTTTCCGTGTCAACGTTAGAATATGAACGATTTATATTTCATCTGCTTTTGCTGGCTGTTCACCATATATAACGTTAAGCTTTTTTATCTTGCTGGAACAAATTATTATTCAAGAGCCTCTTTTAAAATAATGTGTAAGTAATGTTTCCAACGCGAGTGTAGAAAAGAGCATCAAAGAAAATATGCCGGGTTTGCTTCTCTCCGCTTTTCCATTTTAGTTGTACACTCCTTTTAAATAAATTTTGTTACCATGTTTTATTGTCACTATACTTTTATTGTAATGACTTTTCATGTACCAAATCTCATTTATATTCCTTGGTATTACATACCAAAACCACAATAAAATTACGAGATACGCCAATGTGGGGACTGGATTAATTTCGACCACCTGGAGTTATTTAACGTGCACCTAAATAACACGGGTGTTCTTACATTTCGCCCATATCGAAATGCGGCCGCCGTGGCCGCGGGAATACCACCCACGTCCTAGGGCTTAACAGCGCAACAGCTTAACCGCTGAGCTACCACCGAGGGTAAAGCAACATTTCGATGCATGTACACACCTAATTTTCCGTGTGATCGCCCGCTACAAAGCGCAAGGCATCAATAATAATCACCATCAACAAATATCCTCAAGCGGGCCCGGGCCGGGCCTGTTCATGAACACGCGCGCCCTGGCTAAGTTTAGTAACGAACGCCCGGGCCCGGGCCGGGTCCGGGCTTGGAACCGCGGGCCCGGGCCGGGTCCGGGCTTGGAGCCATGGGCCCGGGCCGGGCCCGGGCTTGGAGCCATGGGTCCGGGCCGGGCCCGGGCTGGCCTCGGTCATGTACGCCCGGGCCCGGGCCGGGCCCGGGCTTGGTACCACGGCCTGGGCTGGGCTCGGGCTTCATAAAGCGGGCCCGGGCCGGGCTCGGGCCGAAAAATCCGGCCCGTGCAGTGCTCTACACTCGATCAAGGTAACGTATAAAATGAAGCCTACATTTAAGGTAGGGGTGAACAATGTAGGTTTAGCCAAGGAATTGGTGATCGTAACATCAACCTCTATCTGTAAGTGAAACCTCGACACCTGTACAAAATTGAACTTAAGAGGGCAAAAAGTTGCAAGTCACAACGTTTCAAAATGTAGCTTGTACGCTGGTACATGTGATACTGCATGTTTCTTTTACTTATGGCACCTCTCAGGCACCGAAGAGCATAAGTGATAGCGGCATATCTATGTATAAGTACAGTATAGCAATAGTAAATCAGCGAATGGTGCAATAGTCTCAGTACAATGCAAATACATAAACGGCACAAAGTTGACTCGAAATGGGCACAAAAGTAACATAATAGTATGAATATTAAGAAACGAAACAAACGCAAAAATGGCATAAAAATATAAGCAAGCACAAGTGAAACAGTAGTACAAATGAAAAAAAAAACCATTCAGAGCAACTGAAAGAGTAGCCCAACAGAAAACATTGAGAACGTTGTTTTTCTTAGGCGGTGAGCGGAAACATACAACGCTTATTGTAATACAGCATGTGCGTAATGCGAGGCGAGTAGGCATGAATGACAGGTTGGCAGCTGACCACTGGTAATGGCATATGCACGTATGAATGTGAAATGCGATATATAAAACGGTACTTTTCCAGCGGTCGTTGCAGCCGAGCAGAAGCTACAGATGGCGTCCAACCAGGGGTTTCCTCGGACACCATGGCCGCGGACATCGAGACCTGCAGTTCTGCGTAAAGACAGCGTTAAATTGCACATATTGTTAACAGAATGGGCTGTGTCGATTTCTGCATGAAATGTAGTTTGCATGTCGCACTGAGAAATGCCCCTGGTTTTTGAGAGTTTATGCTTAACGACGCAAAGATGTTCAATCATCTATGCTGTAATACTGTTCTCTGTTGGAGAGATTACAGAGAAGACATCCAAGAGGAGCCAGCACCGACACTATCAAATATTTTAATTTTCCAGCAAGCAACAACGCTTCTAAAATCTTGCAGACTCGCGTTCTTCTTGTACACCATGCCACGCTACGCTTAACTGCGTGCTGTGCTGTAATAGTGGTTCATTTTGCAGAGATGCCACTGAACAAATTGACGAAACAGTAGAGGTGCCACCAGCAAAACGGTGTGTGAAAAAATATTTAAATTTTCTAGCCATCCGACACCCTTTGGAGTGGCTATAAGAATGCTTTTGTTTTTGCACACTCTAACTCACTACGCTTTACTGCCTGCAGCCCGAGGACATCGAGGAATCGCAAACAAAGTGAAGATTCGAGGTGAGAGACGTGTAATGTTTACCGAACATAAATGTACAAAACTGTTACTTAGCATTTACGCAACAAAGATACGCATGCCACCCAATACAATAAACAGCAAGTAAGAGTGCGACTGAACATGCATATTCATGCATTGAAGATGACACACTTTCTCTACAGCCATGCAGTTGAGAGCGCAAGCCACGAGGCTGTTGCGCAAGCCTGTATGGATCACCTAGTTCAACTAAGAGAGCACAGAACCACAAACAAAAAAGATGCCATTTCATATTTTGCATTGAGAACAGAGGCACGCCTGAGGGCGCTGCCACTTCATGTCGCGCAAGACCTTATGCACCTGATGGAGTCCATGATGTATCAGGCGGAAGTGGAAAATAGGAACAACAGCAATTAAACCTCAGTCACTACAACATATTCTAGTCATCATCATCACACGCCTATTTTCACGTCTCCTGAAGTATGAAGGCCTATCCATGCGATCTCCAACTATCCGTCTCGCGCTAGCCATTTCCAATTTCCACCTTCAAATTTCCTAATTCCATCATCACAAATAATT
This sequence comes from Dermacentor silvarum, assembly GCF_013339745.2. Taxonomy (NCBI): domain Eukaryota; kingdom Metazoa; phylum Arthropoda; class Arachnida; order Ixodida; family Ixodidae; genus Dermacentor; species Dermacentor silvarum. The sequence continues at coordinate 44,496,961 of NC_051155.1, forward strand.
TTCTACCGCCCAAGACTACACTTCCCTTCTGTTGGCACCCATTCTTTAACACTAACACCAGTTATGTAACCTACGCACTACCATGTCGGAATAATACATACGAACTCGGCAGGGACCCTGTATTTTTTTTATCTTGTGAACTTGGTTACATCAAAGTTCAAACCTGGTGGCCTAGTGGTAGAACGCCCGCCTCGGCTGCGGGAGGCTGTGGGTTCGATTCTCACCGCCGCCGGGCACCCACTGGTTCAAAAGGGTACAAGCGTACCCCGGCCTGGCGTTCGGCTTCCTTCAGGGGTGATACGCTTGGGAAAGGAGCCTGCGCCCTGAATTCCCGTCGAAACCAACGTGAGCACGTAAATCAAGTGGTGTCTGGGCCGCTCCCATGGCAGTCATTTCCCATGTGGCGCCCCAAGCACCTATTGAGGTGGGGGCACCTTCGGGTTGAGGTCAAACACCTCTTTCCAAGCGTTCAGGTCCTATAATGGCCGAGCACCAGGCCGGGAGCGCGCTTGTACCTATTTTACCGGTAGGTACCCGGCGGCAGCACTTGCCTCCCACAGCCGCGGCGGATGCTCGTCTGCAAGGCCGTCTGTGGTTGGACAAGAGGCGCCCAGAGACAACAGCTGAAATCTCTATTGGGCCCTCTTTCGAGATGTGGACCCCTACGACAGCCGAGTACCAGGCCAGGGGACATCTCTACCCATGAGAAAAGCCGGTGGGTTCCCGGCGGCACCGGGATTTGAACTCGGTACCTCCCGCATACGAGGCGGATGCTCTACCGCTAGGCCATCGCTGCGGTGAGCGATGGCCTAGCGGTAGAGTAAACTTTGATGTAACCAAGTTCATCCTAACTAACTGCTGGTAGCAATATGTCACTATACCAGTACAATGTTTTACAAAAGCTGCAACAAAGAGAAAAAGAATTGCCGCGTATCTGCGTGCTTCGCTGCAAATGTCGTCGAAAGACGATAGTCTTCTGCCGGCCGTACTACATGAGTGCTGGTCTGATCCGCGGCCACTCATGATGCTGTTCTCGTACCATTTCCGTCCTGGCATGAAGGTTTGTTTGAACAGATTTCATTTTACCGCATTATTTCATCAAGCGGCCATTTATGTTTTGCCCTGCCTCAGACAGCGCTTCCTTTATGTTGAATCGGCCGCATCTGGCTGGCATTGATAAAATTGAGGAGACGCTGCGTGAGACATGGACGCCATCTGGCAATACACCGGGAAACATGAGCTTGTGCAGAGGGTTTCCTTCCTCCATGGCAGAGGGCGCTCGTCGGCGCGCAGTCGGGGAACGTCGTTCGTCGGCGCGCATAGCATGGCATTTTCAGCGCAGCTTAAGAAACTAGGGTCTTTAGAGTTACGTATCTATGTATTTTCTATTAAAGGAACACACCTCCTAATACTTACCTAGTGATGTTGCGCCTCAGATATGCGTAATATTTACTTTGTGATCGATAAGTTCACAAGTATGAACAGCCGTACCAGTTTAAGTAGTGTGGGCGGTAAGCAAGTGGTCCAACTTTGGCCGGGTGGCTGAATCGGATGACAGACAGACAAACAGACAGACAAACAGTTAGACAGACAGACAGACAGACAGACAGACAGACAGACAGACAGACAGACAGACAGACAGACAGACAGACAGACAGACAGACAGACCAAATTTTCAGCGTTTAAGTTCCCCAAGAAAGACTATCGTCTTTAAAAGAATTACAGCCTGAGGATTATGTTGCCTACATTATATCTTAGCAATACAATCTTACACTGCTGTAAAGTACATCTGGTGGGGCATCAGAAGAATGTAAAATTATTACAGTGCACAAATTTGTTAATTAAACCACAAATGCATCAGCATTACTTCCGCGATAAGGTCCCTGTAATAATGTTACTTAATATGTACAATACTGCACCACAATTGCCCACACACGTTTCTGTAACAGATGCCCTTTAAGTAATTGTGGTGGTATTCTTTGATTCCTAGTTTCCTTTTTGCTGTGCTGAACTCTTGTAAACTTTGCAAATGTATTTTTATGTGTAAGCACAACTGTATGTTGTACTCATTTTGTGTTTGTAAATGGAATGTTCGAATGCAAGGGAAGCTAGAACGTGCTTGCATTTGTAATGTTACATATTTCATTGAAATCCATGCAACAATTTTAAAGTGATCGCACTTGGTGGTCACATTTACATGAACTTGGTCCCGAGGTAAAGGTGACTAATTTTGTATTTTCCTCTTATTTTTTTTTTTGGTATTGCGAAAACTATTTTTTTATAACAGTGCCTTTCAATAACCTTCTTTATTAATCTGTGGTGAGTTGCGTAATTGTATTATCACCTCACAGCCTGAAATACGAAGGAACATATTATGCTGCTACTGCAGCTGTTGAAATTTTTTTTTACTAGTCATTGCGTTGTGGAGGTGCAATTGTGATATGTCATGCCCACGTGCCTTTATCAAATATATAGATGGAATGCAATACCTATATGTGTGCAGGTAAGCTGTATGTAATATTTTAATTTCAAGGATTACCTGCGTATGACACTCCCGTCGCTTGGCTTGTTTCCCCATGCATTTGTGATTTTTTTACATACCAAATTCCTATGTATAATGAAAGTGTTTGTTATGAATAAAGTACTTTGACAACACACCTTGTGCAGTTCAAGTACTGGTGACCACTTTATCTTGCCAGGGAACTTGGCCGGCTGTGATAAAGTGGTGTGCCAACTTGTCCCGAACTTCTTTCGCATACCTATAAACATAATATGCCAGGTTTAATTAGCCTACCTTTGAGATTTTAAACAGCAAACATCTTTTGAAATACAAGTAACCTACGCACCGAGCAGCGTGGCACCCACTGGACTTAGTTGGCAAGAGGGCAGCTCCGACTGGTTCCTCATCCCTCCAGCTGCCAGGGGAAAGTCGCCCTTCCCAGTCTTCGCTGTCAGCAGAACCTGGTGGGCAGTATGCAGCAGAAGAGGCTGACGACTCTCTCATTAAAAAATTGTGGAGCACTATACAGGCCCCCACGTATCTGTTGATATGATCAGTTATTGCTTTAAACGGTCGCCGCAGAATTCTCCACCGTTGAGCCAGGATTACAAAGGCGTTTTCGATGACTTGCCGGGCCCTGCTCAAGCGGTAGTTGAAAACGCGCCGCTTGTGCGTCTCGTGTGAGTCTTCATGAAGTGCTGAAAAAAACATTAATCAATGAAGTAAGAATAAATGCACAGTTAATGTTTTCATAAAAGTTGTACCACTATAACACAGTAGAACTGATGCAATGCTGTATGACATACCTTACGGAAAAAGCGGCATGTAAAGCAAAACATTCCGAGTGCATTGCACAGCACAGCATCTCACTTTTCCGATGCTAAGCCTGCCGCTAGAGAGTTTCTCTTTTTCGAAACCTTATTCTGTGCACAAATGAGCCGTAATAACACTGCAAATACCATATGTAACGTCTTATAATGTTGCTGCGTTTCTTCCCTTTGAGCACCATTCGCAATTAAAGAAATGCACATTTGGTTGATTTCACAAGTTTTCTGCAAAGTTTTGTTTCACCTCTACAGCCCATCACAAGGATAAATTTCTTGGTCAAACAGCCTTATCTGTGATTTAGGGTAATAACATAATAGATAGAAACATATATTCAGTACTATGCTGTACACCTACTCCGTCGTGGGTATGGCCGCATCATGTAATCCTTGAGCGCGAAGGCCTCATCGCCAACAAGGAAGTACGGGAGAAGCCCCTCACTCCCGACAGTCCTCGACGGTGGCAGCCCCAAGGTCCCACTGATAATCTCATTTTGTAGAGTGGAGCGAGAAAAAATGCCGCCGTCACTCTCACTGCCACTGTGGCCAATTTCCACGTACAGGAACCTGCACAGAAACGGCGCGATCGCAAAAAACTTTACATGCGATAAGTATGAAATTGCAATTGACACCATATGCACATTTCATTGCGATGAACACTCCTTCTACAGTACAGCATATAGCCACCAATAATGTGCGACATGCACAACACATTCAGTGTGTGCTCATGCAGATGTATTTCTATGTTTCACCATCTGTGGATATTTGTTACTGCTACGTAATACTTTATAAACATAGCAACCTGTCATGAGACTTTAAAGAACTGGATGTTTACTTTCTTGAAATGCCAATTCTACTAACATTGAGTAAAGATTGGGATGCAAGGACCCAGTCTCACCTGTATTGTGCGTCGGAGACAGCAAGTAGTGATTTGCTGAAAGTACCCTTGTAGTTGTGATCAAGGGTTCCTGAATTTGCTGGGCACTCGATGCTCACGTGCTTTCCATCGATAGCCCCGACGCAGTGTGGCATATTCCAGCGCTCCTCAAACTCTGTGGATACCTGCAGCATAACAGCCATTGGGTAATAATGTTTAATGTGGTTTCTTTTATTACACATGCCAAAAAAGTAGTACAAACAAGCAATATGTTAAAAATCATTCTTAAGAAACACCTAGTGAAATAACTATGGCGTACCTTGAGTCATTCATCAGCCCCTTGCGGATGCTGAAGATACAACGGCTTCAACATAGTCCACAGAGCGTCGCACACTTCTGACACAATGCCACATGTTGTTGATCTGCCCACCAGAAAGTTAAACGACATGTCTCGCTGTGTCTCTCCTGTGGCCAAGAACCTGTCAAGGCAATGAAACATACTTTTTCATTAAGACATGGGAATATTTAGTCGCCTCATTTTCCACCGTAGTTCTAGGATAACTTTCGCGAACTGAAAATAATTGTACTGCGAATGTATATGCTAGCATTATCTCTTAACACATGTATTTTAAGTGGTGTAAAGTAATGTTTCTTAAAAATAATAGCACATTACTGCCCAAATTCAACTGTGCAAGGGGCTTAGATGTTCGTATCTACCACGCCAATCGCAAACTTTGCCACTTCTTATGAAATCAATGCATGCTCCGTCATGAAGGCAACAACATTTCGTGCCATAATTATCGCCCCCTGCCTAATGAAAAAAGAAATGCAACGTATCAAGTTCACTTATAGCGGTTTGTGTATAAAAAGAAAGAAACGTCGGACTTGCTTTGACCTCACATCAATGTTCACTCTTGTGGCTTCTTTACATGCGAAACATACGCACACATGATTTATACTATTCTTGAGCTGACATGGATTTTACCTGATGGTCATGGCTAGGCGATCATGAGCCGAGACTGCAGGCCTGTAGTTAGTGTCTTCCTTTGTGATGCTGGGGCGTATAGCAGTGCCAGCAACGTGTCAAATGTTCTGGGCGGCATTCGCAGCAAGCTAAACAGCAGCAAAAGAAACCACACAAATTATGGCCCGATTCCCAGACACCGCGAACTAGAGTTTACAACGTACTCTCGAAAATGGTCCTCGTCATGTGCGCGGAGTTCGGACAGGAGGCGACTTGCGTGGCCGGCCACTTCTCGGGAACGGAGGCACGGGCGCACCCATCAGCGTCGCTTTCTTTTCGGAGGCTTCCGCGCTGCCAGGGCTGACATCACGCCAGAGCACATCAGCACACTGACCAGGTCTTCCTCTTCGCTAGAGTCGAAATCTATGGCTGGAAGGCGAGCGAAGTGCGCGGTGCGCGCGAACTGAAAAGTGCGAGCGAACTGCGTAGATCCCTTGAGTTCTCGCTGAGAACGAGAATGTCCGGGATTGCGACTGGCGAGTCGCGCTCGACCGGGCTTGCCGGTGTGAACAGCAGTTGCCTTCGGTCGCTTTTTGTTTGCGAGTCGCAAATGGTCGCGCGACCTCCTCAAGTCGCCGGTGTGAATGAGCCTTAAGACTTCTTTACTTCTCCCCTCGGTGGCATCGGGTGCCACACCATAGGACGCACAAAAAACCAAAGGGACTGCTGCTCACACCACACACTGCGAGCGAGTACCAGTAGCGCGAGTCTGCCCACACTGGCCACCATTCGTTGGTCAGAAATCAAAACCCAGCAGAAGACCCAGCTCTGACGGAACGGTTCGGCACGGCTCATTCAAGGGAAGCGGACCGGATTCCTCACTCCGAAAGAAACGCCGCTCACTTACTGAACCACGGCTCAATCGCTCTTCTAAAGAGCGGCTCAAAAGATCCGACTCGTTCCTGAGCGCTTTCTAGGAACGGTTCCTCACGCTCACTGAACGAGAGAGAGCCCAGCCGGCTTCCTGTCTCCGAAAGAACCGCCGCTCACTTACTGGACCATTGCTCCCTCGCTCTTCGAAAGAGCGGCGCGCTCCTGAGAGCCGGATCTCTCGAAGAGCGAGGGAGCCGTGGCGAAAAGAGCGGTTCGCTCAGGAGCGAGCCGAACCTTTCAAAGAGCGAGGGAGCCGTGGCGAAAAGAGCGGCTCGCTCCTGAGCGCTCAGGAGCGAGCCGGATCTTTTGAGCCGCTCTTTTGAAGAGCGAGGGAGCCGTGGTTCAGTAAGTGAGCGGCGGCTCTTTCGTTCTTCAGCCAAAGGCTAGGGGGTGAAGGCGACTCTTGCGAGGAAGGGTGGGAGGGCAGTTGCTTTCTCGTACCGCTAATAGATGACGCGGAAGTCGCACCCAGCAGAAGACACGGCTCTGACGGAACGCATTGCCACTGCTCTCTGAACGCGAGAGAACCCGCTCCTACGGTGGCTACCGCTCCCTTTCTCCAAAAGAACCGCCGCTCATTTTTACTGAACCACCGCTCACTCGCTGTTTAAGAAGAGCCGCTCACAAGATCCGGCTCGCTCCTGAGCGACCCATCTCTACTGGACAATGAAAGTTCGTGGTTTTTGGCTAAAATATTGCTTTTGGTTGCATACTGATATCATGATGTGCCATAACATTTCACAGGATGTTTAGGCTTGCTTTTAAAACATGTGACAGAGAGAAAGGCGTCAACTGAACAATATGTGTGCGGGAAAATTAATCACCTTGAACCCATACAGAGTGGTAAGAAAGCGCTCGGTATATTATTCGCTATTCGCTAACGTTTTTTTTTTCGTGCCTATGGTAAGATGGCAGCGGTCCGGTTTCACTTTTTGTGACATTATTTTCACTCCAGCAATTTCTTTATTAAAACCTCCTTGCAACATACAGGACAAGGAAGTTGATCTGGCTGACGGCGCTTACTTTCGCTCGGCGACGCACATGCACGCACATGCACACACGCACACATCATCGTGCTTGCGCGCGCTCTATTTTTTTTTCTAGCAACCCTAATGCGAACAGCTTTCTTCGGCTCGTTCGCCAGTTCTCGAGAAGCTCTGACTTACACCACCCATACAAAGCCGCCAAAGCTAAGTGCTCCAAGTTGCTAATTGCACTAAGTCGCTAAGCTAAGTCGCTAAGTGCACGAAATGGCTATCACAACTACGGCATGACGACAATCAGATGTCGGTTATTATTTGATAAATATGGTATAACGACGAAAGCGTGATGACGACTGAAGAACACTGGGACGACGACGATGGCGTGACAACGGCGGCATAATTGCGATTGGATGACAGCACGATTTCGATGGAATGACGTCGATGAAACGGCGAATGTCGTATGACGACGGTGGCGTGACGGGAATTGCATGGCCTTTCCAGAATCATTATGATTCTTAGGCAGCGTGAACACGACTGCACGATGACAATGGGATGACGACGGTGGCGTGACGACGACGGCACGACGAGTATCGCATGGCGAAGCTTAAATGACGACCTATGGAAGCACCACGACGGCATCACGACCACGAGCTGTCGCTGTCGAAGCATCATCACACAAATCTAAAGCAAACACGAGCATTAGTGGGGAACAAATGAGCGGAACAGTGCAGGCTGACGACTCGATAGATGCGAAGTGGACGGCGCTCGCTTCAACAGGCGCCACCATCTTGCCCAACATACGGAATCCCTTGCGTGCGTTAGCGTTGAACGCTATATTCCGCAAATAGCGTAAGTCGTAATAGTTCTGGCTACGTGTACGTTCTGCGCATGCGCAGTTTGCAGCACTCAACGCTAACGCTAATGCTAAATAATTGCGTTTGCTGTTTTCCGCTATACTATATACGCTATATACGACATCATCAAACATGCTCAGACATCCCGGAATAATCGACTGCGTCTCACGAGACAGGGCTAGTACACACTGCTGTGGGACACCCGACGCGTCCCCATAGAACCACGGAACACTGCAGGCGAAGACACCATCCTTGCTTTTCCTACCCTTTACCCCTCCAAGATGTCTACGCCACTCGCAAGAGGGGCCACTACGGCCAGACAGCGCCTCTCTCACCGACACAATCAGTACGACGCCAACGCAATATTTACTGACGCCGCACACGATGGCGGCCGCGTGGCTCTGGCCTGGTTTCATTCTCTCTTCATTCTCAGAGAGAATGAAATAGGTTTCATTCTCTCTTCATTCATGCGGCGCTTACGGAAGAACGTATTCATTATTCGAAGCCTATTCCTTTCCACGAATTCTGCCAACATCTCTCCTCTAAAGTTCCTAGAATCGATGCCGTAGTTGCTAACTACTTGTTCACCAACCTGCTTTTTCCCCACTTTGGCATTGAAGTTGCCGATGACTACCGTATACTGAGTTTGCACGTTCCTCATTGCTAATTCAACATCTTCATAAAACTTACATTTCTTCATTATTGTGACTGGAGGTTGGAGCGTAGGTTTGTACTACCTTCATTCTATACCTCCTATTCAACTTGATTACGACGACTGCCACCCTCTCATTAATGCTGTAGAATTCATCAATGTTGCCCGCTATGTCGTTATGCATTCGAAATCCTACCCCGTATTCCTTCTTATCTGGAAGACCTCTGTAGCAGAGGACCTGGCCGTTAGTCAGCACTGTATAAGCCTCACCAGTTCTTCTAACCTCACTATGGCCAATAATATCCCTGGCAATGCCTGATAATTCCTCAAACAGCCCTGCTAAGCTAGCCTCACACGAGAGGGTGCTCGTGTTGAACGTTTCCTTGTGCAGTTTCCAGTGGTGGCCTGTCCGGATTTAGAGATTGCTAGCACCCTCTGCCGCGTCGCAGGTCTGACCGCCGCCTTGGTAAAATGCTCCGCAGCCGCTCGGGATTGAGGGCCATGGGTTAAATGCAAGAGTCATGAGTCACGCAACTGATATAACGTGTCTATGCAGTGCGTGACCTCACCAGCCAAAGAGACACGCCCATTGGAAATTAAACGCAGGTGTGACACACGGGTGATACGCTTTTGCTTTGTATCGAGGCTACACCGTTTTACAGCGAAAATGTTGAGGGCTCACTCTTCGATGGTCGCGTCCGGCAATAGAAAAAAAAATGTGGTTGATCCCTCTTATATAGGAATCGGTATAGAACACGAAAGTGAAACGTGTCTTCACAGAAGTAGTGTAATGTTTATTGCACATTGATATATAATGTCTATTGGTGTTTTGTGGCTAAAGCGCCCTTAGGCGTTGATGCACCCACGCTGACGCCTGGTGGCACGTCTCCTCCATCACGACTACCAACGTCGATGACCATGAGCAACCGTCGTGCATATGGAAGCTGCACTACGCTGCACACGCTAGCACAACGCGAAAGACGAAGCACGTAACTGACACACTAATACAACGCGCAAGACAAAGCACGTAACTGAATCGTCACCGAGTCAAATCAGCGCGTACAGCGCGTCGTAATTGCAGCCTCCGCGATCAACTTCAGAAACATTTTCAGAGCTAATTGCGGAGGCCACGCTCCGCTGTGCTGAGTACGGTGAACGCCACCTAGGTGGCGTTGGTAGTGCTTCTTGATGCCAGCGTCCCTTCGAATGCTGGCATCGAGGCGTCGTAGTACTGAGACCACCGAAGCGTTCACTGTCGGTGCGCGTTAAGGCCGGAATACATGGAGCGAATAACCGGCGTCCGAGCGAAGAACTTCGTCGGGCGGCGAACGTCCGACGGCCGGCGTCAAGAAATTTGCCGTCCGCAGCCGATCTGCCTGTCCAAACATTTTCGTCGGGCGAACGCCGCCGCCGGAAGCGTCTAGCGCGCAGCGGTGGACGACAGCCAATCAGGAGGCACTAGTTCCGGTCGCAATGCATGCTGGTGTTTCGCGCGCGCGCGCCTTTTCGCGTCGTCTGCAATCGCGTTGGTGTTGCCGTGTCTGCATGTCTCTGCACCGATTGAGTAGTTCCTAGTATGATCTCTCAGGAATCGCGTTGTATTTGTACATCCCATATCCGCTGATCTGCGAGGAAACAGACAAGCAGTGCAAGCTCTCTACAACAACCTTCAACAGAAATCTTCTGATCTCAGAGGCCACATGCTGTCGTCATGCCTATCTCCCGACTTCCCCGATAGATGGCGTTGGCATCGGATATTTCTTTCGCTAGGCTTAGACGCGTTCGAAACGAGAAGCGATCTCGAAAACTACTCAAGGTTATCCATAATACTCTGTCGTCGAAGCGGCCTGAGACTAAGCGAAAGCCGTTTACGCAGTCATTTGCTTCCAACTAAGTGAATTCTACAAGGACAACGCCAAATTCAGTTCGAAGCGGGCGGCCGGGACCGCCGCCAACACGGCGGCCAACGCGCGGCGGCGTTCGCCGCATGTATTGCAACACAGCAAACATCCTGCGTCGTGTCGCCGCGTCGTTACTTGACGCGTGAAGTTCGTCGAGAAAGTTCGCTCCATGTATCCCGGGCTTTAGTGTCATAATGCAGTACTTCTCTTTTCTGCTCATAGGCGGCGGCACCGCCCCGAGCAAGAGCGCGGGTACACGGAGGAGTGTTAGATATATAAGGCGCGTCTGTGTAGCTCTCTGCGAATGCGTTTGTGGCGCAATGGGTTAAACGCTCGGCGATCTATCGTCGCGGACCGAGAGGTCGTGGGTTCGATTCCCAAATTTTGCATGTTTGTGGAACTTTTTCTTCTGGTTTCTTTCTTTGTATTATGTTCTATGACGTATTTCCGTGACGGAAATACGTCAGTGAAGTCTTGGTGGACCCCGGAATAAAACACTTTCGTGTTAAAAATTACACAATCTGCCCGTAAGGGAACCCTGAGTAGTATGCGAAGCAGCCATGGGGTCGACTCAAGTTCCCATTAGTTTTCAGTTCGTCGTTTCCGTTAGGTTGAGGTACGTAGCTACCGGCTTCGCGAACCCGAAGTTCGGGATCGGCCTGTCGCCGCTGCCGTTTTGTGGCAGCGGCTCGAGCCCTCTTCTCCGCGGCGCTGTTAACGGCGCTGTCCGTGGCACTCATGGCGTTGCGGGAGGAGAATGAGAGGAGCGGAGTGCGCGCGCGCGTCATTATAGCGCGAGCTACAGCGGCGCCCCGCAGCGGAGTATGCAGCGATTACCGTCGCGCCTCTAACCTAAGCTGAAGCTTCGCATTATCGCGCGCGGAGCTGCAGGTGCTGTCATTCGTTGCGCAATCCGGAGAGGAGAGGAGCGTCGGAGAAGAGAGGAGGAATGCCGAGAGGAGAGGAGATGAGACAAGGAGATGAGAGGATGGGGAGGAGGGAGGAGAGGAGATGAGACAAGAACAGGAGAGGAGGGGGAGGAGGATGCGCATGCGCAGTAGGGGTGTGGACGCTGCACGGCGGATAGATGGATGGAGGCAGGGACGAACTGACATAGCCCCGACCATAAGCTGTTTCGCATCTAAAAAACTTTCATTGGCCGTATGCTGTATGTGCGAGTGAAAGCGCGCGAAGACGAGGGATGCGCGCTGTCACGGGGAGCGAACGCACAACGGAGAGCAAACGCGACTTATGTGCGAGTGAAAGCGCGCGAGGGCGAGAGACGCGCGTTTTTACGGGGAGCGAACGCACAGCGGAGAGCATACGCGACTTCTGTGCGAATGAAAGCACGCGAGGGCGAGGGACGGGTGCTTTCACGGGGAGCGAACGCACGGCGGAGAGCAAACGCGACTTATGTGCAAGTGAAAGTGCGCGAGGGCGAGGGACGCGCGCTTTCAGCAAACGCGACTTCCCAGTGGAAGGGGAGCGGTGGGCGAGGATGGCAGTAGTAGTAGAAGTTGAGGAAAAGAGAAAAGGTGCATGTTTCTGCAGCCCTTATAGGGAGCACGGCTCAGTATCCGAGGGGCGGGGAATGGGGCATAGAAAGTAGGAAAAGTAGGTAGAGGGTAGTCGTCATCGTCCTGGGCAGTGTGCCCTTACAGTCTGTCAGCCAGCATCGAATCAGCAAGGTAGCACAGTACGACCTTGAATACCCTGCTGGAACTGTGGGCTGGGAAGAGCAGGTCTGTGCTGGAAGCTAAAGGCAGCCCCATGCGGTGTAGTTGAGCCACCATGGTTGTTCGGTGTTGGTTGAGTGCGGGGCAGAAACATAGGAGGTGCTCCAGTGTTTCGTCGGCCCCGCACTGTGTGCAGGCTGGTGAGTCAGTTCTACACAGGCGGAAGCTCCGGGCTGCTGTGCAGCTGCAGCCAATCCCTAGGCGTAGCAGAGGGATCTCTCACGGGGTATCGAGGCACCCTATAGACTGTGCGTGTGCATACCCGCTTTCCCACTGCGGCGCATGCGCGCAGCCCTGCCTGCCTGTGCCGCCCACTCTCTCTGGGCTCTCGCCCGCCTCTCCCCTAACAGTGCGACAACGGTGTTTAGCCGTTCCGTCATACAGTAACATACGAATATCCTTGCATACGTTACTCTAAGGTTCCGTCACGTAGCCAGCGTTTTGACGGCGGTTGTGTGCGGTCATACAAACAACGCGCACATTGTTGTCGACGGCGGCGGCGTTTTGCCCGCGTTCACACCGAACGCGCGCGGCGTTGGTGACGTGTTTATGAAGAACGTGCCAACCTTTGCCGTACACCCTATGACAAAAGTAGCTGGTGGGCTAGGCTCTAAGAGTCGCTGAGAGCCATAAGCTCCCGGCCACCCTACGCGATATCGAGCCAACCAATCAATAGGCTGTAAACATAAGGCTCAAGAATTAATAATGTTTTAACCACCACCACCCTATGGCGATGTACCGTAGCGACCATAAGGCCATGGTCCCTGTGGTCACTAAATAAATGAAAACCACCGGATCATATATATTTCTCATTCTTTAGTAGTTAAAATGACCAATTACACCATCACATCTTAATAGTCATAATTAGAAATAAATAATTCCCACCATAGCACAGCTTTTTTTTGTCTGCGCGCTTGGTCTACGCACGCAGTGATCCTGTGGAAACTACGTGCCCATGCAGAGCATGACATCACCAGAAAAACAGGCACACCCATTGGCATTTAAACGCAGGTGGGGCACACAGGCGATACGCTTTTGTTTTGCATCGAGGCTACGGCGTTATTTGGTCTACGCACTCAGTCTACGCACGCAGCGATCCGCTGGAAACTAGCGCGTAACATCTCCGCTGTAAAAGGAAGAATAAACGAAACGACTTTTTCGACCGGCCCTGAAAAGTTGAAAGACGAAGTTCGAGGGTGTCTTGGTTTGAAGATGAGCGCGATTGTGAAGGTGGGGTGCCTTTCGGTATTAGCACCGACTTCCGATTCCGCGGAGTGTCACCGCCGTGCAAATCGCGACATGCAATTACTGCCAGTGTTAATTCCTACTGCGCGAGACAAGGGCGCTTTTCGAGGAAGTTTCAGTGTCTAAGGAATACCTAAAAATGTGAAGGAAACTCAAGCTGCCTAGCGATTACGTCTAGGATTTCCAGGATATTGAAGAATCGTCGTCCAATGAAAGCGGGGAAGGGGAGGTTTATTTGGAAGTTCTGTCGAGCGTCCGTCAGTCTTAACAATGGCAAAAGTGCCATACAAATCGTATGGCTTCTGCAATTTCAACGGCACATTCAACTGAAAGAAAAGAAGAAAAAAAAAAGACATCGCCTTGACACAGGATGGTGAAGTTTAAATTTTGATACCATGAATTATTTTGCGTATGACTGCGGCCATATATGCGACTCAAAGTCCTATAGTTGGTGACCTAGCACTTTACGCAGCGCAATGTCCAACACCATGGAGGAAGGAAAAATATAGGAGGGAACATACGTCACGCAGCCAGCCTTGGCAAGCGAACGCTTCGAATAGCCAGCAGTGGTGGCCCAACATGTGACCTCTTGCGTTGAGATCACGGATAATCGAGATTTTCCGAGACGTTTGGTTGCCGATAGTTTTTATTCGGTGCGCGCTCGGCTGGCAGCTCCTCGCATGCAGGAAGGAAAAAATGTTTTTCCTTGTTTTGTTTTTTTCCTTGGTTTTGTTTTTGTTTATTTCAAGAGTTTCAAACGGTTTCGAATGGGTGTTGAAAAAAATATATATACCGGGAGCACTAAAACCTACCGCGCGCTCTGACGTATCCTCCGTGCTTTGACGTTTTCACTATAGTTTTCATCACATGTTGGGCCACCACAGTCGGCGACAATCGCGTTGGGGTAGGCTCTCTCCTTTTTTTTCCTTCCTCCATGGCCAGCACTATCCTTGTGCGCGCTCACACTACTAGCTTTACCAGATCCTAGTAGCGCCAATATGGCAAGGCCATTTTGTGTGCTAAGGGTGATTAATAGAAAGGAGGGCGTGCTACTATCACTGACATGAATCTTGTTATTCCTGCTTCTACTGCAACAAGCTGTAATGCGCGTGGTGCCATCGTGCTTGTGTTGACCCACCGTAATTGTGAAAATTTCGCTTGAACAAAGTTACTTTCAGCAGTCTGCGTGCGTTTTAGTGTAGTTGGTGTCCCTTCTTATAACGTGAGACCACTAAAAACAAATGAATTTCGGAAAATTGGAAGGTAAAAAAATAAACGCCAGTAAACACGGCATATCTAAAAAAACACAAAAAAAACAAACAAATGGAACAAAAACCGCAGAAAAACGTACGCCGAAACCAAAACAAACACCGAAAACGTGACTGTAGGCACAAAATGCAAAGCAATAATTTAGGCCTTCAAGGGCATCATTCATTTAATAAAGCGAATAGATTTCTGAAAGCGTTCACATTTTCGCTTAGATTTACATCAAAATCGTGGGACTAAAAAAAAAAACTGTGAAAAAGATTAGTACTGTTGAGTGTTCGTGCACAATTTTTTCCCCATACATTTTGTCACAGTGCACACACGCTTCCCGTGATAAGCGCAAGTGTGGACCGCGCATGCGCCATTCTCTCCATTTGTTTTCCCCTGCCCTTTCCCTCTTTTCCTTTAGTATATATTCGCTACGGAAATAAACGTGGCTGTTCTGCATGGTGACACGGACCACTTCTTGTCAGAGGCAATGTAACACATTTTTTGACACAAGTGTGAGTAGCATGACAGCCCGCTGAGTGGCGCCACTGGGGCCCATACGTCGGTGGAATCGCCAAGCCGGGCTGGCGGACTGGGTGGCGAAGGTCGCGGCCAGCTGGACGCCACCCTAGCCCCCTCCGCATGATCTCGGCTCCCTCCTCCCCTTTTCTTCAATAAAGTTTATTTCCTCCTTCCTCGCCTTGTGGTGCTGCACAATGTTGAATAAGGTCACGTTTAACATCGTCTACTACTAATTGTGTTGTTCACAACCAATCGTAATATGTAAGACACTAAGCTCAGACGGGTATTTCTTTCCATCTTCATCGTTACTGCAGTGCCAGTATGGACTAACCTGGGTTTTCTTTTTGTCTTGATTCGAAGGTACGAACAGTGTGGTTCACGCCTATGCGAGCGCTGTACTTTTTCCCGAGAGAACTATAATTTCACTAGGCCCTATTTATCCTCAAGATAGTAGACCCTATTGGAGAAAAAAATATGTTGCAAGAAATATAACAATCCTGGAAGTATTCTGCAAAGGAACATTTTTTTGACACATATTAATATAACGTTGTTTGCACGGGTAAGCATCCCCACCGCCGTAGTGAATACAACAAATTTTGTTTTCGGCGGGTTTATCTGTAGCTGGTTAGGACGGCGTCACTCCAGCTGGCTGTACAAATCGTCATTAAGTTTAGATATTACAGTGAGACATTTCTCAGAGTTGATGATAGTGTATTGTGTGCATAAAATATACATTTGGAAGAAGAAATGCAATTAGTCACATCATTGACATGTATTCAAAAGAAATTGGACCCAGTATGGTACCCAGGGGCACGCCATGTATTAGTGAAAATGGTTTTAGAATAAACGCCTGAAGCAGTTACTACATGCATTCTGTTAGTAATTATGTAATAGCAGTAGTGCGGGCCGGTAATTCCTAATGATTCAAGCTTAGGAGCTAAGATATTATTTATTTTCTCAAACGCTTTCGTTAAGTTTACAAATACAGAAGCTTCATAATTACACTCATCGATGGCGAGTTTTAGCTGATCTGCTAGCGGTCGAAGAAGCCGGGCGAAAGCCGTATTGGAACGGTGAGAGAATGCTTAATTGGGATATCAACGTGTGCCTGCTAAGATCCCTTTCTGATGTTATTAATTCTAGGATTATGGTGGTGAAGAACTTAAAAAGAATTAAAGGGCAACTCCGGCGATTTTTCGATGTCAACGGATGTCGATGAAACTCGCTGGGTCTGTTCCTCTGAATACCTCCGTCATGTCCTAAAAAAGCAGGCTTGAGAGTTGCACAGATTTTTTACAAATGAATTTAATTTATTGCCTTGAGCAACCTACCTTACCTCCTCCTCAGTTACAAGCCACATTGTGCATGACGTCAGGAATAGTTCACGCAGCGCAGAGCATGCCGGGATCATGCAGACGACAGCGACGAGAGCATGGAGGAGTCGACGATCGTGAGCTAGTGCTTCGCGTGAGAAGTTGCTGTCGCGAGAATTTGTGTCCCCTGTGGACGGGCAAGTGATGAGGGGTGGCAAGTGGTGTTGCGTTGTTGGCTGCACGAACCACTCGAACAACGCGCAGCATCTAAAAAGAGTTTGCTATCACTACTTTCTTCGCGACAATGTGCTTCGCGAGCGGTGGATTAGTGCTATCCGGCGTGACAACTGGTCCCCGAGCAAACAAGCGGCCGTGTGTTCCGATCATTTCGCACCTGATGCCTACAAGGATAGTGTTCATCTGATGGAAGCCTTCGGATTAGCAAAACCATACTTTCGTAGGCACTTGAAGGCGGATGCCGTGCCGACAGTGTTCGACCAGACAAAGCTGAGCCAGCCGCCAGCGCCACGATGCAAAGCCGTCAAAAGAAGAGCGGAGGTACGTGAAGGAACTTTTTAAGTGGTCATGTAAATATTAGTTGGTAGCACACTGCAGCAGAAAGTGCCCATCTTATGAGCGCACGAGTATGTGATGTTGTAATTACTCACATTGATGTCACTCACGCTCGTTCGTTTACCATCAAACTTGATCCGAGTGGAATTTTTGAGTGAAATCGAAAATTATGGCTGCTACACAGTGCAACTATCTGGATCCGGTCGGTTAAGCTTACGGAGCTCAAAGGTACAGACAGCGCACGATCGCGGCGGATTGTGATTGAGTGGATCCGGATCGAGCGAAATCGAGATCGAAAGTGCGCACATGTAGAAGCACTCGATCCAAATCATTAGCTACTTCGTGATCGGAGCAGTATTTCCGTTTGATAGAGGTATATATACACCATCGCGAGTGGTCGGCAATAACATACAATACCACGAGATTCACTGCCGTTGTGGTTTGGTTGCATTATTTTGTAACCCTGTCGAGGCCAGCAGGCCGAGGATGCCGCCAGAGCCCAAGGGCTCGAGGCCGTCATCTAGGTAGAGACGCCTAGGTCTCACAAATCTGCTACACAAATAAAGTTTATTCCTCCTCCTCCTCCTCCCTGTCGAGGCGACTTGTACTCGCAGCTTCACTTGAACAAACAACTAATTTGAGCTGCGTACAAGTATGTGAAAATGATTAACCAAGTGCTGCAGCATCAGTAGGATCATCTCTGTAAAAAAAAAGAGAAGAAGAAAAAAATATAAACAAACACATTGTCTAGCTCACAGTATATTTCAGCATCACTTCCATGTTCCTTTTTTGTGATACTGGGTTGCTCCATGTTCTCAACTCATAAAAGCAAGGAACTGGTAATGTGCCCATTTGCTTTTTGCGCAAATTATTGAAAATGTGCCATGTGCACATGATTACTTGAATACAGTGCTTGAGTATAGTGTGTTATGGAGCAAGGATATCTGTAGCTGAGTGATGTTATCAAACTTCAGATACAATGCCAGTCTGTAGAGGAAGCCCCATAGGTAGTCAGCTTGTGCACCTGCAGCAAATAGCTCTAGGCACTTTATAAGATATGTGGATGGTCGAAATTAATAAAAGTACTTCCATAAATACGTTCTGTTACATTTCAACTAAAAGAGATAGAGGCGTTATGTTTAGCTTCCGATCGAATTTCTTCTACACTGCCTACATTCTTTTTTTTTGTATGCCAGCATGATCTCCAAGAAGCACTTGGCGTGGCAGAGCCGGAGGACGACCATGTGGAGAGTAACAATCAGCATGACGAGTTTCCAAGCTGCCACCACCACACAGCACAGTGATGTGCGGGAAGCTGAGCCACAGATGCGTGATGTTTACGTTCAAACAGTTCCTCACGTACAGAAGTCAAAGGCTGTACAGACATGCATCAAGAATCCATCTGTTGGTGAGAGCATGACTGCTATTTGTTCTTCCTTATAAAAAATTTGACAGTCAATGAATGTCTTAAAAATTAGTTTTTATTGTGCAGGGGTCCAGACCAGCCCATTATCTGTTTGTGACAGCTTTGTGCAAACTGAAGACAGGCTGGCATACAGTGAAGAGGTACCATCAAAGTTGAGGCCGTTCTGCTCTACGCCGAGACATGATGTTGATGCACCAGGTCTCAATCTATACAGGTATGCAATCTGATTAATATTTTGTATGACACGTGCAAGTGATTGTGGATAACAATTGGCACTGTATGCACTTTTACCAAATTTTTAGGACTGACTACCTCAGTGATGAGCTGTCCAGCTGTGATGACTCGGACTCGGATATCATGTAAGCCTAAGGATACCTTGTTTATTTATTCTTGTTTTTAATTCACACTACATGAACACCTAGGCCTTGCAAAATGTACCTCCTTGATACATAACTTCGGCTCGATAAGCAGATGTAACCCTGCCAAGAACATGAACGTAAACTTGATAACTTTCCAGCATAATGAGACATGGCCATGTCAGGAAATAGTGTTGTAAGTGAACATTGCCCAATATCTTGTTCTGCAGCTTGAAAAATTGTGATATATGGTACTAAATGCACATGTGCCTGCTGTTGCTAAGAGCTGCACTATCCCTACAATTACATCAGCCTAATGTTACTTGCTGTGCATTATTGACCTCAATCTTACGCTACAAAAATTATTGCACTGTTTCAACTAATCTGCTAAAAAATCCTAAAAGCGTTAAGAATTTGAATAATATGAATGACACTATGAAACAATGGGAGTGGTTGAATTCCTTTCTAAACAAGGATGTGTGCAACGTTATGGTAATTAAAATCAGTTAATTGACCAGCCTATAGCCTCGCATTGTAAATTGAAACGTGCTGGTTTCTCATTTATCTCTTTTCCTGGCACACCACACGAGGTACTCGCTGTTATCCATAACCTCAAGAACACTGGCACTGGATTAGATAAGAGAGACCCCAGCTAGTCCAAATTCTTTCGGAGTACCCCCTCCCCCCCCCCACCACAATGGCAAACCTCGTAATTAGATCATGGTTTAGGCACGTGAAACCCCAAAATTTAATTGAGTAATTTCTTGAACAGATTTCATTCAAAATGCTATTGATTCTGTATATTGTGTTGATTTTATATTTTTGGATTCTAGTAAGGCTACCATTAGTAAGTAAGGATACTGGGTTAACCATAATATCCTCCTTGACAAACTTGAAACTTATGGTGTCACTACTCCTCCATTAAAATTTTTGAAATCGTATTTACTGAATAGGCATCAAATTCTTAGCTGTGGGGGCTGTTTTTCTGGCTTAAGAACATTTGCCCAAGGCGTGCCTTAGGGCTCCATTTTAGGTCCGCTACTGTTTATAATGTACGTCTCTGAATTCTTATTACTGTCTGGATTGATAAGTATCGTGATCGTTTGCATATGCATAATCTACAAGAGCTTCTCTTGCTGATGTTCCTTTGAACTCTTTACAGTGACTACACAAATGACTCGTCATACGTCTGTGATGAGCTGAACGATGATGACAGTGACCCTGAGTAAGTTTATAATTGCTTTTGAGGCTCTATTTCAGTATTATAAAGGTGCAAAAGCTGGCACGGTACGTGTGCACTACCTTTGTGTGCACAACTTTCTAAGCACTAATTACTGTTACAACTGCTTCAGTTGTAACAGTAATTAGTGCTTAGAAAGACTCTGCTGTGAACAGTTTGCTAACCACATTTGCTGAGTCATCAAGGTTAACCAGCTTGGGTCACGGGGCTCTTTCTTCTTACATTGGGGGTAGTGGGTGGTTTCCACAAATATCTACCGTGGAGTCCATATCGAGACTCTCCTGTGCAGTTTTTGTTGAGGTGTCCACTGACAATCCCTAAATGCACCACAGGTCAGTAGCGATTGCCAAGGGCAGTGGTAGGGCCGCTTTCACTTTGTTGTAAAGAACAAAGCACCCAGACACCTTCATTATATAGTCAAATTTATTGCAGGGATCTTCAGTATAGAGGCATCGACAAAACTTATAAAAGATAGGAATTGGGGCGGAACATACTGAATACTTCATTATAGAAGTCATTTCATTACAGAGGCATTCAGCTGTATTTGTTTCCTGGTAAGAAACATCCACATAGAGAATTCTAGCTCTCATGCATTGAGATCTGTGAACCACTATTTGACAAAATGTTCTGGGTTAAAATAACATTGTGAGAGACTGAGACAAACGCACGAAGACACACAGTGCTGACACATGCAGACTGTAACTGCATTTATATCGGGGAGAGCGAAAATTCTTAAAGACAGTTGAAACACCACATGAATGATGTCAGAAAAAATGATGTCAGAAAAAATGTTGTCTCCAAAGCACTTGCGGAACACGTGGCATCTTCTAATCATGGGATTGACTGGGCCATGGCAGGCATCATCGCAAAAGAAAGAAACTGGTGTTCCCGTCAGTATCCGTAATTCTTTCTTATCCAGACTACGAAAGCGCTAAACAGAAATGATGGTAATCTTCCACCTGCGTATGCTAGGGGCCTTGGTCACATACTGAAACGGACATAAGCTCGCCTTCTCAAGCCACTTTATGTGAACAAGGTTTCTGTGCGGAAGCAGAAACGTCTTGCAGTTTTTTAAACCTTTCCAATTTTGGTCTGCGTTTCTCTGGTTTCCTTTAGACTTCATAGCTTACGAGTCATGAAAATGCACCTGGTCACACGACACTGCCCATATAGGAGTTAGTAGTAACGAAACAAATAACTTTGATGAAAGATGATGGGCCATTTGCACCCAGATAAACGTCGAGTTAACTGTGGCACATCACTTTTCAGGTGCATAAATGGGTTTACTTTGTAACAATTTGCTGCAGTGAGTTGCAATTTCCATTCTTTTTGTTCTTTATAAGGTGAAGGGTATTACTATAGAGCCTATAAAAACAAAAAGATTGGCATTTTATGGTTAATCAAGCAAACATGTTAAATTCTGATTCGATATCTCAATTTTCTTGCATAAGGTGAAAAACGGCTAGTAAATGTGCATTTTCTGTGATCACTGCAGGCCACCTGTACAGGAAATGTGTGCTGAAGATGGGGTGACTACAAAGAAATACATTGTTTTTGAATCCTGCTTGATGGAACTGTTGAAGCGTTGCCGGGTTTGTGGAGCATCCGAAAGCAGAGTAGACATTGCGGCAACAGGAACAATGATTTCTGCTGCCATAAAGTGTGCCAAAAACCATGAAACGAAGTGGTCGAGTCAGCCGATGGCCAAAGGAAGGCTCTTGGCAATTTGTTGTTGTGCTGCGCCATTCTATTCACTGGGAGCAGTCCAACCAAAGTGATTCGCCTGTTGTCAGTTATGGGAGTGCAGTCACTTCAAAAGACGCAGTACTTCCAGTACCAAAGGTGCTACCTACTTCCAGCGGTTGAGCAGGTTTGTATGGGCAATGCTGCCTACTTGTATCAAATTGCTAGTCTCTACAACTGTCATGAGCTATGTGCATGTCTTCAGGCTCACGTCTAAGTACAGCTGGGCCCACTCTAAGGGGGAAACCACTAATGCATGGATTGTAGGCTCGAGAGCTCTGGGGATATAAAGCAGTGCAAAAAGTAAAGGCACGTAGTGAGGAAACATAGGACTAAGACATGCCATCTGCTGCAGCCTCTGGTACGCCAAATGTTTGCCACTGCAGGAACATTGTTGGGGCTACAAAATTGCTTATTCTTTTTAACAGTGAACCAAGATCTACATAAGTACATGCAGTTCTTGTGTAATCATTTGTCAATGAAAGGCATCAAAGATAAGAAAATAACACAGAAAATGTTTGCACAAGGGTTTAATGCACTGCATTCAGAGCTTGCAGCAAAAATTCATTACATTCAAGCATCCTGTTTTATTACATTTTTAAGGCATGGCAGTCCCAGCAGAAGTCTGTCATTGAAGAGGCCAGACACCAGCCACGCTCACTAGCAGGTGATGGCAGATGTGACACGCCTGGCCACTCCGCAGACTTTGGCACTTGCACGTTGTTGGACACTGAGCTGAACAAAATAATGCACACTGAGCTTGTCAAGGTGGGTCCTGTTTAATTTTTCCCCGATTATTTTGTAGCGTGGCATTTTAAGTAGATGACATGCAACCATCATAATAGGTGTCTTGGTGACCACGTGGTTGTTTGAAATTCCGTTGTCATGTTACCATCTCTGATGAGTGCCAGAAATCTATGGACCTAGTGAGGTTCAAATTGATGGTTTTCGATTTCTCAGCCGGACATAAACACCCAACCATGGTAGTTCTACTGCAGTGACTGAATAGTGCAAGCATTTTATGCAGCTTGATGCATGTGTAGTGAAATGCACGATTATTTATGTACTTCTAAGAGGCATGCCCAAACTGGTGTCGGCTTTCAAAGAGTTTAAACAGTACGCAAATCAAAAACAGCAATGTCACTGAGCTGGCACAAAGGCTAAGACAAGTAAAAACAAAATAATGATGCAAGGTAAACTGCACATGCGTGTCGTGCCTTCGACTAAGAATGCATACGTGGACAATGCCTGTTCTACCTGTTCTTATAGCACATCAAGTTCTTAATTCTCTCTTAACCGCTAGAAACACGCTTCTTTTTCATTTGTGTTTGAACATTTCAAGAGATCAGTTGAAACATATATTGTGACACCTAAAATTGTATACTGATCATTGCCGTTTTGAATGAAAGTAAAGCAGAAATAATTGTTCAGATAGCTTTTGCTAATGTTGTTAAAATTCAAAGCAGCACCACAAAAAGCATGAATGAAAGTAATACTTTGCCGTTTTTATTATAAGTACTGAGAGTAAAAAAATGAAGATATATAAAATATTTTCCTTGGTATTAGTTGCCAACTACTGCCAGTTAGACCGTAAAGATTATGCAGATTTTGTAGCATGAATATTAGCCATAGTGTTGCCCATGACAGGCTGCTACTTATTTGTGATTACATGTTTTATGTCCAAGCGTGAAAAGCCTATTTTATGCCTCACGTTTTGTCCGCAACATTATTAGGGTCCTTCAGTCCTTTGCTGAAGGTCAAAAGCATGCATATTGCACTGCAGCAAAGCATTGAAAAAAAAAATAAACTCCTGAATACTGCTTTGTCTAAGACACTGAAAATATCCTTTAACTCTATGACAAATGGGTCAAAAGCATGTATCCATCTATCTTCTTATGTTTATGTAACAGCTATTGAATGTTAGAAGGAATCAACTCATCAGTAATGAGGTTGCCCTTTTTAGCATATATGGAGAATGACAGGAAAGTAATTTTTAGTGCAAGTTCTACGTTGGCTAAAAGTAAGGACTGTAAGAAGTGGCTCACGTTTATCTTGTGCATTTGTGAAATTTGGCTGTAGCAGCAAAACTGAAAAGCTCCTTTGCAATATTGCAATCAACAGAAGTTTCTTCAAGCAACAAAATGGAGAAAGAAGGTCTGGAGAGAGCCCTCGATCATCTGATTGAGCTGGGACTTCACATCGATTCCCTGGTGACGGATCGGCATTGTGAAATTAAGGCTTTCATGAGAACCCAGCACCCAATGATATGCCACTTGTTTGACCTGTGGCATATTGCAAAAGGTAGATCCATGTGTCTTTTTGAAGTGGCCCAAATACGAATGGGTGCACAACTTCCTAATGTCTGCAATTATTGTACAGGGAAGAGCACGTCATATAAAATCGGTAAAAAAATATTTCGTGCCTACTGCTGCGCTGTTCTTGCTCAAGTTTCGCAGAAATATCTTATTTTGTGATCTACTTCACCCAGTACAACACTTTGCACAGTTACTTGTCTGATTATTAAGGGAAAAAATGCGAGGTTGCCTTTATTTATACGAATGCAAACTGCTGCTGAGACAGCACTTTCATGAACTTATGTTGCTGCCTGTTGGCAGCTGCAAAAGCAGTCATTTAGGTGGGGTTGCCACGTGTTGCCTGCTTCTCTGAAATATGAGGCAACATTTCCTGAACTGAAATTTTCTGCAGCTGCCAGCAGGCAGCGACATATGTTTATGCTAGTGCCGCCTCAGCAGTCACTTGCAATCCCATAAATGAAGGCATCTTTGCATTATTGTTTTTGTTATAACCAGACGAGTAACTGTGTCAAGTGTTGCATTTTAAACGACGTAGACCGCACAATCGGATGTTTCTGCAAATTTTGAGCAACAACTGCACAGCAGTAAGCACAAAATATTGTGCTTACTGCTGTGTTGATTTAAGGGGTACATGCGTGTCCCTTTAGGTTGTTTTGGTAATAGAAGTTGGATATACTTATATCTTACAGGCTTGAAGAAGAAGATGATCGCCCTCGGGCGGTTGAAACAACATGGGACTGTAATCGGGTGGCGAAAGACCGTAATTCGGCACCTTTATTGGTGTGCAGTAAACAGTCATGGCAATGAAAAGTTGTTTCTGGCAAGATGGCTGTCTATTCTCCGCCACATCGTGAATGTGCATGACCACCCTGACCCGCTCCACCCATCCTGTTTTCACGGCGAGATGCCAGAACGTGACTGGCTGGTTGAAGGTAAGAACTGAAGTACTACCACAAAAGGTTTTGGGATACATTTTTCTTCTTGCTGTTTCTTTAAGCATCCGTAGTGTACTGGCTACTGCTTGAGAATTGAAACACAAGTATCATGGCTACTTTTGACTTCTTAGACCTGGCAACAGTGCCTTTATATTCCATTACTTGTTACTTTATGTTCCATTATTGTTACTGCATTGGCACAATTAATTTATCTAATTAATGTTTTCTGTATCGTCCTGCATTGATCTGGTATTCAGCAGCATTTTCATCTAAATATTTTTTGCAACTGGCCACACATCTAGCGGTTACTATGTTCTTTGTTAAGAACTAATGCAACCAAACTACTTTATTTTTGAAGGATCAGAGTCATTCCAACGCCTGAAAGCAATTTTGGCAGCACCACACCTTCTGCGGGACCTTCCCCGGGCATCACACAAGGCCCAGACGTTTGGCCTAGAGGCCTTTCATAGCCTGCTCATCCACTTCGCCCCTAAGAGCAGCAAGTTCACCTACGAAGGCATGCTGGCAAGGTAACACACCATACCCATTTTCAGTGCATTTTGTCTGTTCCTTTGAATGAATTTAGATTTCATGTGCGTATTTGTAATAAAAGAAGAACAGCTGCACAATACTCTTTTGTGATTCCATTTATTGCAGAACAAAAATTGCCGCTCTCCATTACAACGAGAACAGCGGCAGGGACATACTCACCGACCCCAGTGGTGCAGAGAGAATTTCACAGAGATTCTCTCGAGGGGAAAAGAATGGACTGTAGTGCCAGTGAAACAGAATGCAGGCTACGGTGAGCAATTTGTTTTAAAAAATTGTTGTACAGCAACAGGTGCAAAAAAGCAAAGTAATACTTATTTTAGTACTTCAGTGTTTAGCGTTCAAATACTGCACAAACATTACAGTGCACACAGTTTTCACAGCAAATTTCAATGCCTAAAGAAGTGATGCTTAGTGCGTCTAACTGGTAGGAGCTGCAGGGACTGCCTTTGGGATGCCTTGGAGCTGAAAAGAGAAGGACCAACTTAAAGTAAATGTCGTAAATTGGAAACTGCCTGTGTAATTGTTTACATTGACTGCGCTTCTGCCAATACCCAGTAATGGCATCCCCACAGCCAGGCATAGGCAGCCATTTTCAAAGAGACTCGCTTGTTCCTAGGGGGTTTGATGTCTCTAACATGCTCTAAGGGTTAGAGGGCAGTGTGTGGCACAACCAGTTCTACGTTGTTGGTGCTGTACCATCAGGAGACCGCAAGGGTTCTTCAGGCCAAGTGCGTCGGTCCGTGTGCATCTTGTAATCCGATTCCAAAGAGTTATTCGATGCTTTAGAGAGCGATGACACAGATTAAACATAGAATGCACGTGAAAGGCAGTTCTTCAGTGACAGAAATGCTATGCTGCTTGCTTGTTTCATGACTGTGTTATCTTTGACCTTAAACGGTAGAGGGTGGGGTACCTGCTGGGCATTTAATGGTAGTAATAACACTAAGCAACATTTGTGTACATGTAGTCAACATGTGTATTTGTTTCAGGGTACATATCCGTCCTGTTAACCAACGTGATGGACTGCCTGGAGAAGTGGCCATCGTTTTCAACTGCTGAGCAAGCATCTGTGCGAAGGCATCACGAGACGCTTTCATCTAAGTATGGTCCCAAACCACGAAAGGAAGAGGCAAGGAAGAAGCAGTACTCACGCTTTGCGCCTAAGTGAAACATCAGTCCTGCTGAGATCATAAATAGCACTAAAAAAGAAAAGGACAAACATAAGAACAACACATGGCGCTGTGCCATGTAGTCATTCTTATGTCTGTCCTTGTCTTTTTAGCGCTATATAGGATCCCAGTATGACACATCAACCAGCCTGAATTACCACTGTGATCAATCCAGCAGCCAGACGCCCCATCACTATTAAACGGCCCTTTTCAGGGCCACCAAATGGCTGCCTTGGCGGGTGTGAGCAGAGCATCGATCCCATTCTGCCCTCTTGTGCTGTGTGCGTCTTATTAGCCTCACTGGATTCAAACATACATTTAGTATTGAGTACAACCAACAGTTTTGTGTTTATCTAGCTGATACAACAATACATCCAGCCCCACCTTTGTGAACAGTATGCTGCAGAGCAAGGAAAACAATCTGCCTGCGTGCTCAAGCAGATAGGTACGCTATGTGCACAGACTGGATTTAGAAGTATAATTGCCACATGCCCAAAGAATAAAAAAATATGAAGTAGTAATTTTTGTTAATGGACTATATCATTGGTAATTTTCAGACAGACCCTGCTGTCTACCACCGTGAATAATATAATACTGGAAAGGTCAACTCTATCTCTAATGCTCAGCTTTGGTAATCACATAAAATCTTCCCTCAAATATTTTGTATACCTGTGCCTACCTCCAGTGCCTTCTCCCAGTTCCTCATCTTGGAAAAGTGCTAAGCAGGAAAGTGATCTTTATGTGCGAGGCAATTTATGCATTCTCTTGTGTTTGAACTGCATCAGTAGGTGTGGGTGGCTGGGCTAGTTGGTTGGGATGAGCATTATGAAACATCGCTCCAGCGCACAATTAAACACGAACAAAAAGATAAAGACAACACGAACACCGGACGTCAACTGAATTTTATTCACGGAAAATAGGGCTTTATGTACACAGGGGGGGGGGGGGCGCACTGCAAGTGCACCGGGCCACCCAAAAATATTTCCTTGGTCCAGGCCACAATCATCAGAGACGTCGATAACAAAAAAAATGTGGTTGATCCCTCTTATATAGGAATCGGTATAGAACACGAAAGTGAAACGTGTCTTCAATGACATGCGGAGGCACCACATGCTACTTGCTCGAAAGCTACAACGCGCCGCAACCGACTGCGCTTACGAACGCGCATCCAAAGTGCATCCGAAGCGCAAGCGACGCGCGATGCGCCGCTCGGTTAGCACGGTCCCAAACAGTGTCGCCGTCTGGTGGCCTCCGGCGGAAGGCATCACCGGCGGTGCCAGCGTCTCCCATTAGAAACGCCCGGCGGTCGGCACACTAGTAAGTATATTCTAGGCACTATAGTCGTAGTGCTGAGACTACCGAAGCGTTCACTGTCGGTGCGCGTTAGTGTCATAATGCAGTACTTCTCTTTTCTGCTCGTAGGCGGCGGCACCGCCCCGAGCAAGAGCGCGGGTACACGGAGGAGTGTTAGATATATAAGGCGCGTCTGTGTAGCTCTCTGCAATTGCGTTTGTGGCGCAATGGGTTAAACGCTCGGCGATCTATCGTCGCGGACCGAGAGGTCGTGGGTTCGATTTCCAAATTTTGCATGTTTGTGGAACTTTTTCTTCTGGTTTCTTTCTTTGTATTATGTTCTATGACGTATTTCCGTGACGGAAATACGTCACTGAAGTCTTGGTGGACCCCGGAATAAAACACTTTCGTGTTAAAAATTCCTTTATTTTCACTCACTAACACGTTACCACAGGATCTACCCAGACACATACCCTAGTAACACTTGCAAGATCTGTAAGACTCAGCCAGTATCGCTTCCCCACATGCTATGGGAATGTAAAGACCAATATCCGGCAATTAATACTGTGACCCTCTCGTCGAGATGGGCCGCCGCTCTGCGCAGCTCCCACCTCGACGAGCAACTCTGGGCTACCCAGCAAGCCTGCGAGGCGGTGAAGAGGCAAGACCTTGACGTCCCCACGTGGGAGGCCTAGGCCCAGCCAACTAAACTGCTGG
The DNA here is from genome assembly GCF_013339745.2 of Dermacentor silvarum. NCBI lineage: Eukaryota > Metazoa > Arthropoda > Arachnida > Ixodida > Ixodidae > Dermacentor > Dermacentor silvarum. Next base: position 44,525,838 of record NC_051155.1, read on the forward strand.
TTTCAATAAAAGGTTGTTCCTTCTCCTCACATCACTCTTGTACATCTCTCGCCTTACCTAGCTGATGCAACACATACGTTTGCCCTGAGATAATCAAGTTCTTTTTTCTCGAGCACAACAGAAGGAGCAATGACGCAGTAATGTTTTTCATTAGAGATACAAAGAGCTTCAAAAATTTCCCGGTTTTTTTGAGTGCTAAATTTGCGCAACACACCTGTTCGTTCGAAAAACGCCTTGCATGCTGGCTTGTGCGAGTAACGGCGAATGACCGCGCCGCTTAGTGAAGTAGCATTCCTGCGATGCTCTAGCAAGCATTCATTCAGACAGCGCCCGGTTTGGCCAATATAGCATTTCCCACAGGCGAGGGGAATGCAATACACCACACCAACCTCACATTCAACGAGGGCTTTGGTGTGCTTTATTTTGCAGGCTGGCTTCTTCTTGGTTTCGTTCACTAGGCGAAACATTCGTCTCAGCTTTTCCGGTTCTGAACACACAACACGTATCCCGCACCTGTCGCCAACCTTCTTGAGGCGGTGAGAAACCTGGTGCCAGTAGGGCACTACGACGGGGCGCTGTGGCGGGCGTGCGTCTTTTTCCAGCCTGCGCCTCCCACTAAATTTTAGCTATATAGCAAATCTGGCTCTCTACCACCGAGGCCACGATTTCTCTGTGGAACCCAGCCTTCTCCAGATGCCTTAGCTGGGCGTCAACGCTATCACGAGCTTGATGTTCACAGGACTTGTCTAGAGCAGAGCGGATGCAGTTTTTTGCTATAGCTCTTTTTACGAGCTTGGAATGGGCTGGGACGAATGTGTCACCTAGTGAACGAAACCAAGAAGCCAGCCTGAAAAATAAAGCACACCAAAGCCCTCGTTGAATGTGAGGTTGGTGTGGTGTATAGTATTCCCCTCGCCTGTGGGAAATGCTATATTGGCCAAACCGAGCGCTGTCTGAATGAATGCTTGCTAGAGCACCGCAGGAATGCTACTTCACTAAGCGGCGTGGTCATTTGCCGTTACTCGCACAAGCCAGCATGCAAGGCGTTTTTCGAACGAATACGTGTGTTGCGCAAATTTAGCACTCAGAAAAACCGGGAAATTTTTGAAGCTCTTTGTATCTCTAATGAAAAACATTACTGCATCAGTGCACCTTCTGTTGTGCTTGGGAAAAAAGAACTTGGTTATCTCAGGGCAAATGTGTGTGTCGTATCAGCTAGGTAGGGCGGGAGATGTGCAAGATTGTACAAGAGTAATGTGAAAAAAAGGATTGGTTATCGACACCTCTGATGATTGTGGCCTGGACCAAGGAAATGTTTTTGGGTGGTCCGGTGTACTAGCAGCGCCCCCCCCCCTCCCCCCTGTGTACATAAAGCCCTATTTTCCGTGAATAAAATTCAGTTGAAGTCCGGCGTTCGTGTTGTCTTTCTATTCTCGTCCGAGTTTAATTGTGCGCTGGAACAATGTTTCATAATGCTGAACTGCATGAGGACACTTCCAAAGATTACAGTGAGTGTGCTAGCTTCCCAATTGCACCAATACATTTTTAGTAATAGGTACACTATGATGTGTAAGCAGTCACTAGTGATTAAATATTTTCGTCTCGTTAGGTGCACCATTGAAAGTAGTTTGTCCTCATGTTGCCCATCAACACCTTCGCAGCATAAAGGGGGCAACGCATCGCTGTTTGTACCTATGTTGGCTTGGGCCGCGATTTTTGTAGTGATGCCTTCTGCTCGAATGTATGCGACTCTTATCATCCACCATTCACAGCCGGCTGATCGCTTTGATAACACGGGCACGACGTTCGTCTGACCACTGACAAAGCGCGCAAAGGAATATCATCGGAGAAGGAATCGCTGCAAAATCGCGGCCTTGGGTGCCAGTGGTTTACTTAAAGGGGCTGTGAAACACTTTTCTAACTAATCATGCAATGGCCTCACTATTGAAGGGCATCACCTCATGAATGTCGTGCCACAAGCACTTTCAAATGCTTCAATTATAAGTTGAGTTGTTGCACAGATACACAGCCTTCTCTCTCTTTTCATCTCCACTAGCACACTGGAAGTTACACAGGGGAGAAGCCAAGGGGGTATAGTCCTGCCCAAAAGTTGAGTGCCTTGGTGGCAAAAGGGCTCATCATGGCACCCCATGACAACCGTGGTAGACTATGCTATGCAGCATGCCACTTCTATCTCAGAGGCCACATGCAGCTACGTGCAACTGTTGTGTGTAAACCAACAGTGCAAATATAAAAAAGGATTTTGCTGTCTATTTGACATCGGAGACATATATAGGTTTCATTCATTTAACTATCAGCAATTATGTATTACTGAGAAAGTTCTTGTGATGATGAAATCAGCCAATAGCTGTTCGTGGGTCCAGCTGCTTGTGATGATACTGCATCACAACATGGCAGAGGTGAGAGCAAGCGAACTGTTGCTGTATTTGACACGGGAATGCAATTTCTCTACTGCATGCAGTGCAATAATACTTGGCTCATGTTCACAGGAGCCTCTTGTACAGATCGGCAAAGTTTTCTTCCAAAGTTAAAAAAGTGTTTCATCGCTCCTTTAAAATACGTAGAATTAAGTAAAGGATGTGAATGCTTTGTGAAGACAAATTGGTAAGCCTTTGAGATTAATAATACAGCAACATATTTGAAGAATGAAGCCCATGTAGTGGTGGAAAGCAATATGGGACTGAAAGCAAGAGGCGGACGCACTAGTTCTCACACAAAAACAGTGCTGCATTCCCACTTCTGTGTCATCTTGTATGCTGTTTATCTGTATGCAACACTTTTCGTCGGCAATTATGCACCAACATAGTCATTAAGATGTTAGTTTCGTGACCTTTCCTACTTTTGAAAGTTTCTCATTCTCAGTAACATTTGTTTGCATTACTGTGTCTTGCGAGTAAACATGCTCTTGTCTTACAATGCTTTAACAGTAGCCAGAAAATTGAAGAGTTCCAAAGGCCAAAATAAAAGCATTATTCTGTTTTGCTGTGCATGGTCAACTGGGCTATATAAACCAGTTTGAATAGAAATACACTACTTGGTCTGTTAATTTCTTGAACAAATAGACATGCGTGTACTTCATAGCAAAAACAGTGCTCACCTATATCCAGGAAAACATCTCGTAGTTGCCTGATGGAAATGTGCTCCTTATTTTTCTTAGCACACAACCAGGCAGTGGTTGACGATTTCCTTTTCCCAGCCGACTCCACACCCACCAAACAAACAGTCTGTAGGCTGTATACCTGAGAGCTCTGAAGCAGGGTGAAGAAAAGCGCCACATATTAAGAACAAATGCAGTGCTCATGCAGCCCCTCTTCTTATTTATGGTGGCAATAACTGGCCTTGGTGGTGATCGCCTGCAAACTGTGGCTCCACCTTTATGCTTTTTAAATTCATTTCTTAAATTAATTCCTTGCCTGCTACGATGTCATTGGAAATTGGAATTCAGGATGAGGCAGGAACGGCACACATGCATTGGGAACACAGTGCAGTTAAAATTCTGTATATGCAAAAAAAAATACAGGAGGCCGGAGGTAACTCTGACATGCACACACACACATGTAGGTGAAAACACGATACTTTAATTCGCGATAATTCCGTGTTTGAACGATAATGCTACAATATAAACAAGACGCGCGAGGAGCTCATTATATGGTTATATTGCAGCAGAAACGGCAACTTGGTTGTCCAATTAGCGGGATTGTGCTAATATCTGGGGACATCTAATTACTGTCATGACTCCAAGCCCTTCCACCTCTGCTATCCGTAGAAGTGCGTTCTTGCGTGTGGTTGAGCGCGCGAGTCGCGAGGGTAACCGCGAGCAGCCTGCTGCACGCCGCATCTCAACGAGCGTAAGCTTGGGCGAGTGATAAAGCCACATTTCACGTGGTGCGATATTGCCAGTGCACGCGTGAAGTCACTGCCGTTCTAAATGTGAAAAAAAAGAACCACTTACCGCACAATTTTACTAACCGAATAAATATAATTAATTACTCACCTGTTTCTGTCGGCGTGCTCTAGGTACGTCGGATTATAAAAGTGCAGTTGTCGCCTGTTTACCTCAATGAGGTCCCCATCCAAACACAACAAAGGAAACAGGCGATGTTCCGTGATGCAGGCCAGCTCGTCGGTGCTAAGCAGGTGCCGAATAGCTGGGATTTCACGACAGCATATTTGCTCATCCCTAAGGACGGTCCGGCATTCGCCGCAAGTGCACCTGTAACAGCGTCACGATGCCATGTGTGATTTTCGAACAGTCGCACAACATTCGCAGCTAACGCTTACCCTTCGTCTCCACGTCGGAGTGGGAAGTGCTGCGCTGGGCCAGCAACTGGCTCCCGGGGTGGCGGATCGAACGCAAACGGTGAATCTGTGCTGTAAAATTCCCCAGATTCACAGCTGTCGCTGTTTGACAGATCCGAGGAGCTGGTGCAGCTCATACTGTCATTTGAGGACATGGTACCAATGATGCGGCGTGGTCGCGAATCAACTGAGCGTCTGCTCTTCAGCGGTTTCGATCTCCGCGCTGACGAGACCGGCATGCATTGCGCGCCTTCCCCGCTGTGATCCATTCATGACGTCACACGAAGTTGTAGGCTCGGCTGCCTGGTCGAGTTTCGGTTTCGGTCTCACGCTTTTTTGCTTATTTAAATTATTTCCGAATTTGCGGAGCAATTCTACTATCACACGCGTGACAGGGGTGCCTCAGGAACCTAGAAATGCCATTATCTTGACATGGTCAAAAAATCGCCGGAGTTGACCTTTAAGCTCTGGGGTGTTACGTGCTGAAACCACGATATGATTGTGAGGCACGCAGTAGCGGAGGACTCCAGGTAAATTTTGTCCACGTGTTCCACGATGCACTTGGTTTGGTGCATGTCCTTACTACACCGCCTCACACTGCCGATATATAAAAAAAGAAAAAAAAAACGGAAGAAAATTGGCACTACATTTAGCAATAATGTTCATTTCATCTAATTTGGTTTCCGTCTATTAAAATAACTTTTACCGTAGTGTAGGCTTGTCAGAACGCTTAGAATAAAGTATGCACATTCTTACAATTGCGGCTCGTCGCTGTCTAGCCTATATATGTATGGTATCGGTACTAATTTGTAAAAACCGACAAGCAGGTCTTATGTAAGTGGTGAAATGTGCCTTGTTATAATACAAGCACGTCGCCTGCGTTCTGTTTCGTCTTATTAATAATAATTGCTTCATTGACATACAGGCTGCATGTCTTTAAATGCCCTGAGGCAAAATGCCACTGTCGAGCTCACTTCGAGAACGTCGCACAGGTTTTGCGAAAAGCGCGCTGTTTGTCTTGTCACTCTTTGACAGACAGCATCCGCCATCTGTATTGAAGGGAGGAAAAGCGTTGCGGGACCGTGGCCTCAGAGACCGCTGACGCTGTAGAGGCATAAAGTGCAGAGTCTTAGCATAAGGAGTGTTCGTTTTATTGAGTGGTGTGAGCCGTCGGTAGAGTGAAGAGCATTGTGAATGTCGCAAAAAATCAAAACTTATTCAAGGTTGAACTGGGCAAAAGTCCATTACATAACAGCTTTGACAGTGCAAGCTGCCTATAAGAAACGTATTGGCGATCTCACATTTGACGTCTGCGGTCGTCTACCGGCAAACGAAAAGCCCGCGCATTCATTGCGAGCATCTCTCTACTTCTCTCAGCACACCTGCGCCGCTAGCGCCCGCTCTCATTCCGGTTTCTTCTTATCGATAGGAGATGGCGCCAATGTTCCGTGAATAAAGAATAGAATAGGACAATACAAACGTATGTGTGCAGCCAAATCTTGAACTTTACGCTGCTTAGTTAAACTCGCACAGTTGTCAATGTTAGGCATGGAGGAAGGTGTGAGATTATTGTTCCTGTATATGCGCTGTCAGCCGATTTTCCAAAAAGACCCTACGCGGTGACCGAAACTACCACATCATTCACCCTCTGTATTCGTTATGACCATCTGTTGGAGTCTACGCCTTATTTCTCCTTGGGATTCTTCACTACACGACTTAAAGTGAGGTGAACGTGTACAGTAAACAACTCACAGGTGAAAATTTCCAGCTGGGAATGCAACTGGTTCCAGTTACACTGGTTTATGAAACAATTCTCAGTTGGTCCCCATTGTAACTGGTCCTAGTTGGTCCCCATTGCAACTGGCCCGTGTAGAAGCCTACCAAAAGTGTGTTCTGCTGATGGATTTCACAAAACAAAGGCAGTTCAGCTGTTATTCAATTTTATTTGCATTGTAGCTTTACTTGTCCAGCTTCCGGAGTGCCTTCGAAACATCTTGATTTTTTTTCGCTTAGAAGGCGCGACAGATTCTTCATGGTGTCGGATACATCCACATTTTTTCCTTGCCCCAGTGCTGGATTGTAACTGAAAACAATTACATTTATTGCATAAGTAAAAAAACAACTTCAGAAATCACACAATGATAAAATGATGCAAAGGAAATATATAAAATAATATTCTCATATATGACAAAATCCTAACTTATGTGAAAGTTAAGATTATCTGCACTAGCAATAACTTAAGAATGAAATGGCAAATCTACCACTGTTTAATTTAACTAGAATTTGGATGAGTGCTTCAGGCCAATTACGTTTGCTCATTTCCATGACATCGCAATAAAGACAGGCTCTTTTAATATAAAACATTTTGGCCTTGTAAACAAAATTTTTCAATATGTCGAACGACTAGCACAATAAACACAATGACCGTTCTGTTCTTTCATCAGCTGCATGGTTCAGTCAAAATGTTTCGCACATAAGATGACTTGGGTTATGCATTTCCAGAAATTGTGCACTTAAACGTAATGAAAATTTTGTGATCATTACTTCACAGATATTCGTCTGAAAATTGTGGATGTTGCCAAGTCTTCCAGTATTCATTTGTCTGTGCCAGTGCGGACATCATCATCATCATCATCATCATCATCATCATCATCATGAGCCTATATTTATGTCCACTGCAGGACGAAGGCCTCTCCCTGTGATCTCCAATTACTCCTGTCTTGCGCTAGCCGATTCCAACTTGCGCCTGCAAATTTACTAACTTCATCAACCCACCTAGTTTTCTGCCGTCCTCGACTGCGCTTCCCTTCTCTTATCCATTCTGTAACTATAATGGTCCACCGGTTATCCATCCTACGCATTACACGGCCTGCCCAGCTCCATTTCTTCCGCTTAATGTCAACTAGAATATCAGCTATCCCCGTTTGTTCTCTGATCCACACCGCTCTCTTCCTGTCTCTTAACGTTAGGCCTTACAGTTTTCGTTCCATCGCTTTGTGTGGTCCTTAACTTTGACTTTTTCTTTGCCTTCATGGTTTGCAAAATATATTACCATAACACAATATGACATTCCCATAGAGGAAAACTATCGGCACATCTAGAGAACTATGTTTTCAAGCACTGAGAAAACATGCAGTCCAGTTCTGTAGAATTGCCTTGCACAAAGTCCTTCGGTTGCCACCGAGCAATGTAAAGCAGAGGCAGTACAAGGAATGAAAAGCAATGGGAAGAGATACTATGCTGCCATCCATCATTCGAGTCGAACCACACAGAACCCACCCAAATGTTTATTGTGTCAAGTACGTGAACTAGAGCATTAAAACCCAACGCTGAATATTTAGTGGTGGCATTAACATTCTCTGACAGCTTACCCACTACGACATCCACCTTCTTAGGTGTCAACTGCGGTTTTGGCAGCTCGCCCAATGCCCTCTTCTTGGGGGCTACATTTCCGCTGACACTCCTGGTAGCAAGGACGGCGCTGCCCCACAGTGCTTGTGCTGTGTCCTTGCACACAAGCGTCCCCTTCTTGTTGCCAAATATTTTGGCCGCTTGTGCGCCAGAAACGCAGAAGCCGTCCGTTGAGTGAAACTGCAAAAAATTGCAATGGTCAATGATCTTCGGACTAGCTGACGTAACATGTACACCATAACCCATGAAAATAGAAAAGGGGCAGCCTCCAAAATAGCTTAACAGGCTGTAACACAGAGGCTACAGGTTCTGATGCTACCAGCAGCCCACTGCATTTTTACCATGTTTATTAAATACAAAAGCAATTACTAACATTACTAATCTTCCTACTTCCAAACACTACTACTTCCCAAACATTAGCACTCAGTTTTCACAGATCTGTGCTGGACATTGTTGAAGTTGGCTTACAGTACCTAATTATTCATGTAATTCCTAGGCTTCTTCTACCACTAACACATATCATGGCAGAACCAAGTTGACTGTGATAATTTAGCTTGTCTGCAGCACAGAAAAATATGAAAGGACTTGGCGAGCTGTAAGTAGTCCACTCGTTTGTAAAATGCTTTGCACGCCATGTTCAATTGGGACTATGATGCATTAAACACATGCAGTGTTTGCGCTACACAGGAGCAAAGACTTCTGTTACCATGCTGACAAATTGCTAAACAGTGCTTAAGAAACAAAATATAACTTACAAAGCCGTCTCCCATGTACGAAAAGTCTGGCTTCTGCGCTGTAAACAGAAAAAGAAACGTTTTTAGCACACAACAGTTGACAACTGGCCTCGTTGGGAAGGACACTGTAACAGGTATTAAATGCTAGAAACAAGAGGAGTAAGATAGAGGCTAACTTTCAACAAATGGTACTGAGGCACACGTATATATATTTACAACCCATATACCTTTAAATCCCAGAGGCAGTGACAAGACTTCTTGTGCTAGAAAACTGTCAGTGACAGAGCACACACTATGGCCGATTCAAGAATGACAATTCCTTTTTTTGACAGGAGCGACAAAGTGAAGCTAAACTAGCAATATGCGTTGGATCCAATTACTAATTTTATCATTACTCTGTATTTTCGCAAAGCTAAGTTCCTTTAAACATACAGTTTGCACCCAAATGTGCTACAATGATACACAAGCTGCTAATTGCATTTTTCTTGACATTATACCGCTCTCCTAATCTAACATTCAGGCAATGGCCCAACTGATTGACATAGAGCGTGCCACAGAACTGTGGTATATGCTAAACTGCTTCTTTGCGATCCACAAAAAGCATTAAATCCCATTTTTTGGAAGAATACGAACGTCCTATCTGGTAGAAGACTACTTTCTTACATATTGCTTCAAACCTTCTTGGGACTGAAAAAGCTACTTTAACACCATATTGTGCCAGGCCTTTAAAATTGTGCAAGATTTTATGAAACTACAGCAAACAGCAACAGTGCTGCCCAGAATGCTGACTTGAAAAGTCTAGCAGATTGCACAGTTAAATTAGCTGTTTGGCTCCATTCAAGTCAGAAACAATTTGCAAGATAGCCCACAACCAGATGAAACATACGTATGCATGAAAAAAAATGCCACTTAACGCCTTATGTGAATTGCAAGGAAGCAGTCGTTTAGCAATGTGAGCCGGGTGGATAATTGCCTGAAGGCTATATTAAGAGTGTTATAATGACAAGAAAGGACGCAGTAAGTGTCTGGTGTTGGGTTGTACAACATGCGGTTGCGAACCACTTTTTTCTTCGAAGGACCTTGGTTTTGTTGAGGCAAAGTCAAAGTAACAACAACAATAATAACTGTAGAACCATTGACTGCAACTTTAGGTGCCCTTTGTCCCTCCTTCTGCCAGAAAAAAAATATTTTTTTATTGGGTCATGGTATGCGCTACGATACTGTGCCCGTTTTCTCATGAGAACATGTGCATGTATCAACGCAAACATTCTTACCACTGTCCGTGGGATTTGTGAAGGCACATGCGCATCCTCGGTGTATGTGTGATGTGTGTGCCTCGGTTTCAAATGAACCATTTGCTAGAAATTTAGTGCTCGTTCACACCACCAGTCACGATAGCACAATCTGAATAAGCACACGAAGCCACGTTTAAAGCAATGTCACTTACTGTGAATAACACAAGCACACAGTGAAATAGACAGGGGTCAGACTGTGGAGATTTAAAGCATTACCATGTTCTGAAATTTGCTAAACTTTTATGGCAATATATGATCTGGAAGGAGGTCATGCAATGTTACCCTTTACAAAAAAGCAAAAAGATGGACTCCGTGCTTAAACCTCAGTCATACTCAAATGTAATATTGTATAATCATAACAGCTCGGGGAATTAACATGTAGAAATACATGCAATGTGAATTTCACTGAATGAACATTTGAATGATGCAAATGGTTATGACCTACAAATTGCATTTGTAGTACAAATCTATGCTGTACAAATTACCTTCAGTCTGGGCAGGCTGTGATGAAGCTGGTTCAGCATATGGGACATGCCCCTTTATTGCTGGACTGGTTGGCAGATCTGCAAGAAGAAATTACAAAAAGGATGCATATATTTCACTTGCGTTTTTCATCAAAGATGAACGTCCCTTTGAATAGCTGCATTGCTTGTACCATGCCCAGCTTACCACATCTCTCGTCATCCCCGTCAACTGGCGTTTGGGCCCTTGCAGAGCGTGTAGGACTTCTCACGCCAGATGTGCAACATTTAAATCTTGCTTCCACTCAAAACAATTGAAACACATGATTTATATCTTTTATACACTTGTGATTGTGAAGTGTGCATTCCTTGCAATTCTAAATTGAACACCAGCACAAAACCACTATAGTTAGGGACACTTACAATTAAATATCTCTGACTGCAGGCAGCGCTGCAATAAAGAAGTCTGCTCCAGCACTTTTATGATCGGGTTTTTCAGATGCATGGCCCTTTGTTTCCACATTTTCTTTTCTTATATAGCTTTAAGCAACTCGCTTCTAGAACAAAGCGAGTCGCTTTCACTAGACGAACTTGATGGACTTCGTGTCCGCGTTGCACCCTGCAGCCAAGATAAATGTCAGCCTTGCAAGTCATATCAGCTATCTACTAAATTAAAGTTATGCTTACCGTTTTTTCTCCAGCTTGGTTTGTTGACAAACAATTGTTGTTCAGTGCCGCCTTTACATTCTACTGCAGTATCTGCTCATATGCAGTTGTTTTTGCTGCTTCACGATGATGCTTTGCGCCTCTACAGACAGAAAAAAGAAGGCATGCATACTAATCTCGTGGGAAACTAGGTGGAGCAGCACTTAGTTCAATGTAATGTGGAATACTATCCAACGGCTCATATATGTGTATGCAGGAGTACAAATCTAATTTAGGTTTAACAACACGTGCAAACAATGCATGCTATATATACTTTGTTGATGAATTTGGTTTATACTCTCGCGACAGTTCGTAAAAAATTATTACCTTTCTTTCGTTCTTTCTGTCTTCTCCACAGTTAATCCATCTTCCACATAAAGTTTTGGAATGTACACCCTCTTTCTTGCTTGACACTTTTCCAAACCGTCTCGTGTGCCTTTGACGAAAGAAACCGAGCATTATACTTCTTGCATTCCTAAAAAGGTTCACCTACCTCCTAGCAGCCAACAGAACATGCTTTAAGAAGTTTGTGAAAGGAGTCGCAGTCCGGTGGCGTAATATTTATATTTAATGAGCAAGATGAGTGAATGTATTGCACCTGCATAATATTACCGTAACTCTATCGATCAACGGCTTCTTTTGTGAAACACAACCTGCCCGCTTTTCTGGACTTTTCACTGGTTTTGTGGGGCGGCATCTCGCGGTGATGGCTGTGCAAACTCCCGAGGCCCCGTCCGGTTCCAGTTCATCAACGGGAATCGCTTCGAGGAAGCGCGGAAATACATCTAGCGACAGCGAGGACACCGAACTGTACTCCGCATCTGCTGACGAGTCATCGCAAGACGGCTTTGAACCTGTCTTGCACCGTAAAGCCAAGCGAAGGATCGTCAACGCATCTTCGGTGTCAAGTTCGTTCACCGTAAAAACTGCACCTCAATGATGGTCTCATACCGTCCTGTTTGTGCCAGAGAACTCGACAGACAATCTGCGCGTCCTCAACAGGCAAGCGCTGTCTTTGTTTCTTGAGAACACTGTACCAAACGAGATCAAGGATGTGAGGATAAACACGCGGAAAAACATCTTAGCCGTCGACGTGATGACCACGAGTGCGCTGAGCCCTCTGCAGCGTATAACGCAGCTGGGCAACATAAGGGTTCGATCCATTGTCCCAGCGGATGGTACCATCATTGCAGGAGTCATTTATGACATTGACATTGAGATCCCTGACACAGACCTTCCAGTGCTCATAAAACCAGCAAGTGAGAGCAACGTTATTGTGCACGTTGGCCGTCTTGGCAAGACACGTTGTGTGAAATTAACGTTCCAGGGTGATTGCCTTCCTTCCTACGTGAAGGTTGGCCACTTCCGCCACCCGGTTCGACCATTTGTTCCAAAACCGCTGCAATGTTATAACTGCCAGAGGATCGGCCATGTGAAGGGCGTTTGCACGAATTCAGCCACATGTCCCCGATGCGCCGAGCCACACTCAGAACAAAACTGTAATGCGACTCTTTTGAAGTGCCCTAACTGTCAAGGCGCTCACAGTGCTTCTTCCAAAGACTGCCCCAAGATTAGGAAGGAATGTTCTGTGCTCAAACAAATGGTTCGGGACAGTTCCACCCACAAGGAGGCTGCTGAAACACTGCGACGAAGACGCCGCCGCCGCCGACGCTCCTCACGTAGGACTGCGCCAGCTTCGAAAAATGCGTTACCTCTTCAAGTTACAGTCACCTGCAGTTCCCAGCGCAGCAAACGCTGACACAGGACGACAGAAAACTACGAGACGTCTCTCTACAGATGAATGGCCACCGCTTCCAAGTACACGACCTATTGATAAACAGCAGCAAGTGCCTCATCCAGTACAGCAAGCTGCTCCATCGGATGAGGTGCGACATACAGATCAGCAAGTGGTATCGCTACTGCGATCCTTAATGAATGCCATTCGCGTGTTGCTGAGCAACATGCACACAACGTCAGCCAAAAGTGCACTGCAAGTACTGGACACACTAAGTCCGGTGCTGGCAGCCCTTGAGTAAATCATGGTTCACCAGCAGCTGTCTTTTCGAGAGGAGGTGCGAAAAGCAGCAATCTTCCAGTGGAATGCCCGGGGACTACGATCGCGCATCACCGATTTCCGACGGTTCGTGTACGCCAACAGGTTTCCCATCATCATCATCTGTGAGCCGAACTTATCGAACTCAATCAGGCTATCCGGCTATGAATCATTTATGTCATCAACTAGTGGCGAAAAAAGCAAGGTTATGGTGTTTATTCGCCGTGACCTCACTTACATTCTTCAACCTGTGCCACCTCATGACGCTTAACAGTAAAGAAGAAAAGACTTACCGTCACTGTTGTTGGTGCGTACCTATCACCATCAAGTAGATTTCACTCCAAAAGACTAAGAGATATCCTGTCAGCAACGCCTGATCCATGGATTATCATCGGGGACTTCAACGCACATCATACAATCTGGGGAAGTACGAAAAGCAACGCGAAAGGCAGAGCCTTGGTATCATTCGCCTCCGACAGCGAGCTCTGGGTTTTAAATGACGGCAGTCCTACTTTTTTTACGTGGCTGCACATACAGCAGCTGTCTTGACTTGGCCTCCGTATCACGAAGTCTCGTCAGGCGTACAGGATGGTTTACGGACATTGAAACGCACGGGAGTGACCATATTCCCACATATGTCAAGATCAGAGGACTGTCGTCGTCGAGATAAAGTGATACCATCCGAAGAGTGGACTTTCCCAAATTCCAGGCTGTTATTGAAGACCAATGTCAAGGTAATTTATTACATAATTTGGAAGAAATAATCAAAACCACAGTTAAAGACAGTACACGTACTCTAATGCGCTCTTCGAAATTCACTGAATTTGACGTAGAATTACAGCGACTTCGAGCTATACGGCGACGTGCCGAACGTAGATACCGACGCACGAAGTCAATGGACGATCTACGGACCGCTAGACGCCTACAAAAGAAGATCCAGCGCCGGTTAGATAAGCTAGAGTCACAACGCTGGACTGCTTTCTGTGAATCGTTGGACCCTCGCAAGCCCCTATCGCACTTATGGAGGACGGTGCGAGGGCTCAGGACGCCACCCGTACAACAGTGTCCATTCAAGGCTCTGGCCCTCTTCCAACAACGACCAGATATTGATGTCGCAGAAGACTTCTGTGCCAGATTATCCGGGCAGCACACAGCTTCCAACAACTTATCACGTTTCATCAGCTTCCCGCCACCACGTGACCCCCGCATGGATCTTCCATTTTCAATCCATGAACTCAAGGCGGCGCTAGCTTTGTGCAGACACACGTCGTCACCCGGACCTGACGGAATTTCTTACAGAACTCTGTGTCATCTGGGTGAGCGGGCCAGGAGTGTTCTTCTTGAAATCTATAATGAATCCTGGCGAGCTGGCACACTTCCCACAAGCTGGAAGACTAGTCGCATAGTTCCGCTACTGAAGGCTGGAAAGTCTCCGTTGGAGCTTTCTTCGTATCGCCCGATTGCATTGGCGAGCTGCGTAGGAAAAGTGATTGAGCGGATGATCCTCGGACGCTTGGAGTGGTACTTGGAATACCACAACGTCTACCCAGATGCCATGGCAGGATTCCGACGCGGCCGCTCGTCGATTGATAATGTCGTCGACCTGGTTACCTATGTTCAGCACCAAAAAGGGTGTAAACGTCTGTGCGCTTCTTTGTTCCTCGACGTCAAAGGTGCGTACGACAAAGTTACACATGAATCCATCCTCGCCGCTCTCGAAGAGATAGGCCTCGGTGGTCGGATGTTCCGATGGATTCATAGCTATCTCTCTATGCGATCTTTCTTTGTGAGCACCGAGGACGGCCGCACTTCTTTGCATTACACCTACTGTGGCGTCCCCCAAGGTGGCGTACTGAGCCCTACGTTGTTTAACCTTACGCTGATTGGTCTCCTTCATCACCTTCCAAACACAGTTAAATTATCAATGTACGCGGACGACATATGCGTTTGGGCGTCCGGAGTGACACGCCTACAGCTGCGCGCCAGGCTCCAAAAAGCTGCCACTCAGACTGCACACTACCTCCGAAATCAAGGCCTGGAGATTTCATCTGACAAATGTGCACTTGTGGCATTTACGCGTAAGCCTATGACGCATTACAGTGTGTTAATCAATGGTCAGATGATACCATTTGTACGGTCATATAAATTCCTGGGTGTCATAATTGACAGAGACGTTTCATGGAGTCCCCATGCATTGTACATGAAAAAACGGTTGACAGGCGTCTGTCACCTTTTGAAATTCTTCGCTGGAAAGACCTGGGGAATGTCGACAAGCGCTATGCTTCGATTATATAGAGTACTTTTTCTCGGCTTCTTGCGGTACAGCTCGCCAGCATTGACTAACGCAAGTACAACAAGCCTACGTAATATACAAAGTGTGCAGGCCCAGGCGCTCCGGATTTGTCTAGGTCTTCCTCGAAGTGCGTCAACGGCGGCCACTATTGCAATCGCCAGTGACCACCTCATAAAGACCCACATCGCAGTTGAAGCAATAAAATGCACGTAAGGCACCTTGCACGGACTCCTTGCCACCATCTAGCCTCTCTACCTGCGGAGAGACCACACGCCTCGTTCTGCCGAATGTTATCCGCACATCGTGAGGCTATACCATCTTGCTTTACACCTGCCGCGAGACCTTCCACTCCTCCTTGGTGCCTCATTCAGCCAACGATCATCCTGACAGTACCTGGCGTCCGGAAAAAGGCAGATATGTCATCGCCGGCTCTTAAACAGCTTACCTTACTCCTATTATATGAAAAGTACCGGAATTACACCCACATATACACCGACGGTTCCGTCTTGCAGAACAGCTCTACCGCCGCTGTCGTTATTCCAGAAAAAGCCACCACTATCAAGATGAAAACACCTCACTTGACAACGTCGACGGCAGCAGAACTGGCAGCGCTTTGAGTCGCACTACATTTTATTAATGATGAACCAGCACACAAATGGCCCGTTTTCTGCGACTCGAAGACGGCACTGCAGAGTTTACTGTCAGCCTTACGGCGCGGTCCACAGGAACAACTGGTTTTCGAAATCACAGAGGCCATACACCACCTGACTGATAAAGGACACGAAATAATCTTTCAGTGGCTGCCAAGTCACTGTGGAATTATTGGCAATGAACGTGCCGATCAAGCTGCTCGTTCAGCTCATGAACAAGACAACCGCCTATCGGTCCCGCTGTCTAGGACAGATGCTGCAAGGATGCTCCGCCTGCTTGCACGCCAATGCACTTCATCAGACTGGAATAAACCACATTTTATGCACGCCCGATTATACACCTTGAATCCAACCTTAGGCCTTCGACTTCCACCAAGACTTCCCCGAAGAGATGCGACCCTTCTGTGTAGGCTATGGTTGGGCGTCGCGTTCACCAATGCCTACGCGTTCCGCATAGAGATGGCCGACAGCGCAGCATGTGACAATTGTGGAGACGCGGAAACGATTCGTCATGTTCTTTGTCAGTGCCCACAATACAGTGTGCAGAGACAATCGCTCTCCGTCGTGCTGAACCAGTTGGATGACCAGCCGTTATCGGAAGAAACAATTATGCAACATCGACGCGACTCAACATCGCATCAGAAGGCCGTGCAAGCGCTCCAGCGGTTCCTGAAGTCCACTGGCCTGTGTGAACGACTGTGATTGGAACGCCTCCTTTGTTACCAATGCCTGTGTTTTTTTTCTGTGTTTTTTTCGCTCTCTCTCTCTCTTTGCACTCTCTCCAACCCCTTTATCCCCCACCCCAGTGTAGGGTAGCAAACCGGAAACTGACTTCTGGTTAACCTCCCTGCCTTTCCTCTCTCGCTTGCTCTCTCTCTCTCTCTATCGATCAACTTCCCATCTGTCACATTTGTACTGTTACTATTTTTATTTGCACACACGTCTGCTTTACTGTCATATATTTTCGCATATCTTGATTTACATATATTTTCGAGAGAACTGTGTAATTTTTTTTAGTTTACCGGTCTTACATTCCGGCATCAAGAGCGATTGACACCATTAAATGAATGGGCGCTAATTAAAAGCAAAATAATCTACAATAATTCAACACGCTGTTCATATGCGCGAGTGTCACGCTTTGTAATTGGTGACGTCCAAAAAGGGTTCTGTTCACAAAACACGGTCTCCAGATATGCGAATGTTGCGAGCGACTTCAGAATTTCTGCGATTGCCAGAGAAATATAGGAACACCTCATGAATAAACGAGAGAATGAGCTACTTACGCTCCAGCATTAGGATTTGCCCACTGTAGGTTCCTGTATTTTCTTCATTCACGTCGTCCCGCCACATGACAGAATATAGGAGTCGATTATCAAAATCTGTTTCATCACCGGGATTAAACTTTTCTATGTCATTGACTGGTACGATATGCAGCTGGTTGTCCTCTTCATGTACGAACCGTACTAGTGCAAATATATGAACAGTAACAGAGCTAAATACAGAAAAGAAGAGCGAGAAAAATGGATGGAGGCTAAATAAAAATTCAGAAAGCAAACGACAATTAAATTGTACGACAAAAGCTGAGCTATATATAAAGAAACTAAACGACGAGCGACAAAAAGCAATAACCGACCAACGATCAGCAACAGACAACAGGAAAACGCATGGAAAACGTGCCTATATAGCACTGGCGCTGATGATCGCGATGTCCATATCACCTTCCCCAACCAAATTACTTCGAGGCCATATTCGTTTCAAGGACTTTTTTAGTTATTATTGCAGGACTCTACACACTGACGTATAAAGCTGACTTAGGCTAATTTTATATAATAAAACCAAACAAAACTACGCGCAAAAATGATTTTTTTGCTAAGCAAATGAGCTAAGTACGGCAGGGTAACTATACATTCATAATAATTAAATGTGCATTCTACCTATTTAGCATCTGGCTTTTTTTCTTGTCTCTGGCAAGAGTTTTATTGTAGATTTGGGAAATGAGGGCGACGGTCTGGCATGCGTACATTGACCGCTCACTGTACAGGCTGCCGCCATCGTCATCGGCATTACGTTGCATGTGCACGCGTCGTCACTTGTACTGAATTTGTTTCAATCAGATCGTGGTTCGCACTTTATTCTATGGTGATTCGCACTAAGGAACATTGAGTTAAATTGAGCGGCTGTGTATCTATTTATTCTACGCAGTATTTCCGCGTGGAAACGGTTTTGTTGTATTGCAAT
The DNA here is from genome assembly GCF_013339745.2 of Dermacentor silvarum. Lineage (NCBI taxonomy): Eukaryota > Metazoa > Arthropoda > Arachnida > Ixodida > Ixodidae > Dermacentor > Dermacentor silvarum. The sequence continues at coordinate 44,543,998 of NC_051155.1, forward strand.
GTGTAAAGTCTCACGCGTCTAAGATGAGGAGGAGGAGGGAAAACTTTATTTTCGTCAGATGCAGAGTTATTTAAATTACTGGGTTTCTTCTGCTAGGCGGCGTGAGGTGGCCGTAAGCCCTTGACTTTCGGCGACCTCCAAAGCCCAGTTGACGGTCCGCAGCTGGACCGCGGGATCCGAGCGGGACACCGCCACCTCCCAGTCTGAAGTGTTATTAAGCTCGAGTTCCACCCTAGGTTTCAGCCCGGGGCAGTCGCTCATTATATGTGTCAAGTCCGCTTTATAGGCGTCGCAGTTCTTGCATTTAGGTGAGAAGCAGCCCGGATATATTAGTGAATATTTGTAAGGGTTGGCAAATGAGCCAGTCTGCAACTGTCTCCAGGTCACCTGTTGCAGTTTATTCAGTGATTTATGCGGAGGGGGGTATTTTTGTCTACCTTCGCGGTAGTGCATAGTAATTTCATGGAATGTCACCATGCGATCCCTCGCTGAACCCAGGTCGAGGCCTTCCACCGCCCGGCTGACGAAACCTCGGGCATAATTGTGGGCAGCCTCATTTCCTGGGTGCGAAGAATGTGCTGGGACCCAGATGATTTGAATCTGGCCATCAGGCGGTGGATATTTGTTTAGAATTTGCATGGCCGGTTTGTGGATTTTGCCACTGGCAAAGTTTCTAACTGCGGTTTTGGAATCGCTAAAAATGATTTCCGCGGTGGTGCCACTTATAGCCAGAGCTATAGCTGCCTCTTCTGCTTCCTCTGCATGCATGCAACAAATTGTTGCTGCGGAGTGGGCCTGACCTTGATTGTTGACTATGCCTACAGAGAAGGCATCTCGACTTGGGTATTCCGCAACGTCGACGTGGACTATATCCTGCAGACCCGAGTAGTGTTTATGTAGAGCTTTAGCTCTTGCTCTCCTTCTGTCCTTGTGATGTTCAGGATGCATGTTTTTGGTATTGGGTCTATCCTTAAATTTCTGTGGTATATTAGGGGAAGTTTACATATTGAGGTGTGTGTGGATCCGTATCGGATCCCCAGGTCCTCCAGTATGTGTCTTCCTACTTGAGTTTTGGATAGCCTCTCCAGTTGGGCTAGCTTGTGTGCCTCGACCAGCTCCTCTAGGGTATTGTGAATTCCCAATTCAAGGAGCTCCTCATTAGCCGTGTATCTAGGGAGGTGAAGGGCTGATTTGTATGACTGTCTAATTAGGCAATCGATTTTCTTTTTTTCAGCCGGGTAGAGGTGCAGGTAAGGAAGGGAATATACTATGCGGCTCAGGACGAAGGCTTGGACAAGTTGCCTGAGATCCGCTTCCTTCATGCCTTTATGCTTGTTTGCTATTCGTCTAATTAGCCTGTTTGTTTGGCTAACGCATCCTATGATTTTGCTCAGGGTGAATGCGTTCTTTCCGTTGTTTTGTACGTGCATCCCCAGATGAAGCGGAGAAAATGCTACCTTGACTACGGTGGGAACAGTGGTGTCGCGGATCTCCCGAAGACAACGAGATTTCGTTTGATGGGAACTCCTTCATGTGACACGCTAGTGGCAGGTGCACCAAGTGCGTCTGCTGTATCGGTGTCAACTGCTACGCGACTACCACGGCAGCCCGACTGTGACACAACGTCCCTTCACTCCCTTGACTTGAACGGCCGTGCAGCAGAATTTGACGATGATAGTAAGATGGAAGAATAACTGTTTTCCCAGATTTCCGATACAGTGTATGGTGAGGTTGCCAGTGGAACAGATCAGTTCTTCTGGTCTGGTGACCAGAGTGGTAGCGAAACAGCTTCTACAGAAGTTGATGGTGACCATGAAGTCGACGCACAGAAGTCTCCCGCCGCAAGACCTGCTTGCTTCAACAGTCAATTTCGTGATAGAGTTTGGGCTTCCCTGGAATGACGTGGAAGCTCTCCAGAAGCTGAACGCGTACGTTCTTGACAGGAACGACGTTCCTGCAACCAAATATATTTTCAAGAAGTATGTTGGTGCAGGTGTGGAGGCCGCGAGATTTCACTTCTACTGTGCAGAATGGTTGACGCGGCTGGCTGAAACTTCGGGAAAAGTCCAAGAAAGAAACAGCGTTGAGGGCTGCTGTTCAATTTGCCATAAAAATTGCAGTGGCCGCAAAATGCTCCTCGATGGCCACTTTAGCGTAAGCTGCTATGGGCTCATTCCAATAGCCGTTTTGGGTCGCGATGATGCCGCCGCCCCGTAGCCGCTATCGCATGCGAAAAAAATTTGCCGCGTATCTGCGTGCTTCGCTGCAAATGTCGTGGAAAGACGATAGTCTTCTGCCGGCCGTACTACATGAGTGCTGGTCTGATCCGCGGCCACCCGTGATGCTGTTCTCGTACCATTTCCGTCCTGGCATGAAGGTTTGTTTGAACAGATTTCATTTTACCGCATTATTTCATGAAGCGGCCATTTATGTTTTGCCCTGCCTCAGACAGCGCTTCCTTTATGTTGAATCGGCCGCATCTGGCTGGCATTGATAAAATTGAGGAGGCGCTGCGTGAGACATGGACGCCATCTGGCAATACATCGGGAAACATGAGCTTGTGCAGAGGGTTTCCTTCCTCCATGGCAGAGGGCGCTCGTCGGCGCGCAGTCGGGGAACGTCGTTCGTCGGCGCGCATAGCATGGCATTTTCAGCGCAGCTTAAGAAACTAGGGTCTTTAGAGTTACGTATCTATGTATTTTCTATTAAAGGAACACACCTCCTAATACTTACCTAGTGATGTTGCGCCTCAGATATGCGTAATATTTACTTTGTGATCGATAACGTTCACAAGTATGAACAGCCGTACCAGTTTAAGTAGTGTGGGCGGTAAGCAAGTGGTCCAACTTTGGCCGGGTGGCTGAATCGGGTGACAGACAGACAAACAGACAGACAGACAGACCAAATTTTCAGCGTTTAAGTTCCCCAAGAAAGACTATCGTCTTTAAAAAAGTACCCGCTCTCCGCCGGGATCGAACCCAGGCCGGCTGCGTTGAAGGCGGATACTCTACCCACGGCAGCTGGATAAAAAAAAAAAAGAAAAAAAAAAGGTGCGGCCTGTTGCGTCGCGTCGCCGTCAATGGGTGAGCGCGTCTTGGCTAAGTTAACAGTTGCGGCCGCTGTTTTTGGCGAGGATGCCACTGCTACGATACGCGAGGCCAATGCCTCCTTTGGAGGCATTGGCGAGGCAGACGCCGGTTCGTGCTACGATGTGGTTGCCTCAGGATTTATGCGTGTTGGTGTACTTTTTCGTGCGCATTCTCGTGTGCTTTTTTGTGTGATTGTGTGTGTGAGCAGCTTGCCAGCAGCGTGTGTGTGAGCAGCTTGCGGGTTCGGCTCCCGCCGGCGACAAGTTATCTCTTCGTCCACTTTCATTTCCCTTTTCTTCATTATTTTCTACATTCCAATTTCAACTACACTTAATTTCCCCGATGTTTTCCTTGGCTTCGTTGTCTGTTGGCTTTATGTGGTTATGATTAACAAAATCGAGTCCCTCGGTTCCCATTCTTCTTTCGTATTTCATTACGAGGGTCTCGAATCTGGCAGCCTTGATGTCATTAGGTAGCATGCGAGGGTTTATTAGCCACGTGCCTGCTCTCCCAAGATCACGTCTATCGTGACGCCATCGGGCCAAAAAAAAAAAAGGATGTTCCACATCCGCCCACCATGGTTCTGAGTGGCGCTGGCTAACACTCCTAGGGCTAGATCTAGTAAGCATAAATACCCAAGTTAGCGGACAAATTGATGGCCGTCGCCGCAACACAATTGGTAGTGCGACGCATGCGTAATGCGGAGGTTGCGGGTTCGGCTCCCGCTGGCGACAAGTTATCTTTTCGTCCACTTTCATTTCCCTTTTCATCATTATTTTCTACATTCCAATTTCAACTACACTCAATTTCCCCGATGCTTTCCTTGGCTTCGTTGTCTGTTGGCATTATGTGGCAGCTTACTTCATGTTTCTCGTGCTTGAGTACGGTTTTTTGGTGTGCCCGTGTGTGGCAGACGGTTTTTTCTAGCGGTGTGATGCCGCGAAGCTGTTGTGGGCCGCTGTGCAACTCGAACGCGAGAAGAGACGCAACTGTGAAGTACCACGAATTCCCCTGCGATCTACAGCGTCGGGAAGCGTGGCTGAAGAATATTTCTCGACAAGGGCCGTCAGGGAAAGGAAGCAAGTGGGAGCCAAGCGACATGTCGCTGGTATGTTCATTACATTTTACTGAGAATGACTATAAAAAGAACACGAAGATTAGGCTCTTGCTTCCGACTGCAGTCCCGACTGTGTTTCCCGGTTATCCGCCGTACGTGCAAAAAAGGAACGCGCAGCCCAGGAAACATTTTTTTCGAGCTCAGGAAAAACAGCCGGCCGCAACTGTCAACTCAGCCGAGACGCGCTCGCCCACTGCCGGCGACGCGACGCAGCAGGCCGCACCTTTATTATGTAAAAAGAGCTACGAATGGATTGATCAACTCCGGGCTGTCCAGAAGGCCCACGATGCGGCGGTGAGGCTTGGCTTTCCCGTCCCAACGCGGGAGCGGCCCGCAGTCTTACCCCTATGAAAACGGGGTGAAGATTCTTCCGGACTTCAATAAATTTTACTACCTACCTACATAGTCTTGAAGCTAAAAATTTCGACAAAATTACCTGTATGGTTGGGAAAATTAATTAAACCCAGCCGACCAGCGACGCCGAAGCCCCCACCACCTCTTTCGTCTGTCTAGAACAGGTGCCCTGTCAAGTGTTTCCCCACCTTACGCTCTCTCCCCCTTCCTCTCCTTTCTTACGATGGACCTTTTAAAAGCAGCACACCGCCACCTCCGAAGAATACCCCCTGAAGAAGGAGCCGAATTGGTTCCGAAACGTCGGGCTAGTAAATTTTCTTATTTGGTTGGAGTCAATCTCTAAGTCTACCTACATAGTGGCCGTGCCACTACCAGCGCAGAGAGAATATTGAAACGTGCGAGGGGAGTTCGGTTGAAGAGAAGAACGAAGCTGGGCTGGATCGGGTGCGGCGCTGTGGACTGTTGTCGCTGAGCGATACCTTCGCATTCATCATCTTGTAAATAAACGCGATCCATCGTCTTGAAGTTGTCTTGAAGAAACACGTAAATCCACTCCCGATTATTGGAAATAGATCACTTTTCATTTCCGGTGAGTCGAGCGGGCAGCCTTCATGGAGAGCATTGAGGCTCGCTCTACAAAAGATTGGCAATCCTAAGGCAGACTTTTACCATATGTGGTGTAATCGGCACTTCTAATACGGACTTCAATATTCAACCTGTAATGCGCAACTCTAAAACGCGTTATTTACGGCCTGATTAGAGCCACTGTCGCGCGTACAAACGCGGCTGTGGGAATGCTTCTCCGTGAACGGCTGTACCCGAGCAGTGGCGCCAGAGCGGGCGCGAGGAGAACTAGGCCCGAGACGCCGTTTTGGCGCCACGCAACTGGCCGCACCCTTTTTTTTAATCCAGCTGCCGTGCTCTACCACTGAGCCACAAAAGCGCTTGCTATCCGAGAGCGGGAAAATGTACTATAAAGGCGCCCTATGCCGGCGCGCAGGCGCAGACGACGAGATGCGATTCAGATGCGGAACGCAGACAACGCGGTCCCAAGCCTCCACCGGTATGGTGGCTCCATCTAGTTAAGGCGCCGGCAAACTCAACCTTTCAGACACTGTAAATTTTGCTGTCGCCTTAACTAGATGGCGCTAACATACCGACGGGCGCTCGGGGTCACGTTGATTGCGCTAGATTCGGCGCGTTGCAATGGGAGCGAATCTGACAACCGTAGTTGCATTGTCGGCTGCATGGCTGGGCCGAACGGCGCTAGCCATCGGCGATGGAACGCGTCGGCTTGCACGCGCGACGGCGCCCCAAGCGCGTTCCTGACGCATTCACTCAAATTACTAGGTAGTACTGTCGAAACGCTCGTCTAGCTTACGCTGTGACTGTGCTGCGTGTGCCGCGCAGGCCTGGCATTTTTTTTGACGTTGCCACTCGAACAGCAACTCAGCTTTGCTGATTGATACCTATGTGGCAGCTGCCCTTTCCAGCAAACTTGAACACATTGCTGAGAACAGAGATAACAGCCAAATGTCCAATTTGACTGACGGTCAGATGTATAAAGACATTAGGGCGAAGATTTCTCGCCACGACCTTACGCTTCTGCTCAATGTATATGGGACACCGATTTTCAAGTCATCCAAGCATTCGATTTGGCCTATTCAAGTGACCATAAATGAGTTGCCGCCACATCTGCGTAGCAAGAATGTTCTGATACCAGCTTTGTGGTATGGACAGTCCCATGCTGACATGACTCTGTTCGTAAAGTCATTTGCGGAGCAGATGAATCAGCTTGAAACGACCGGAGTCACACGGAAAGCTGGGCCACAAAGCATTCACTCCAACGTAATTGAGCTCACGCAGATGTGTGCGTTTAAACTACTTCGCAGTATTATAATTTCACCTCTTGCTTTATAATTTCAGGTATACTGTGTGAGTTGTACGGCTGATGCACCGGCAAGAGCACTCCTCCAGAACATTATCCAGTTCAATGGCTACCATGGTTGTGGCTGCTGTCTTCACCCAGGGGTGCGTGTAGATGGTGCGAAAATTTTTGTGGCTATCTTTTTTTCATCTTTTTCCTCTCGCTTCATCCATCTCTTTAATCCTGTCCATGCATTGTGGCCAACTCGCATCCGTTTAATTTAGGTGCCTATCTTTCTCTGTGGCATGTATACACTTCATTTAAGACAAATATATTGGGGAAATTAGTTACTGTTATCAAAAAAAATTTGTCGCAGCTTCACCCGAAAGGCGAAGCATCAATTGCAATTGCAAATTAGTAGAGAGCTATACGGAGTAAGGATAGTAGTTTATCAGCTGTATAAACTTGGACATGCAGCAGAACCAGCAACGCGCAGAACTGTTGTCGACGCCGTCGGCGTTTTGCCCGCGTTCGCACCGAACGAGCGCGGCGTTGGTGACTGTTGCCGGTGCCTCTGGGTACAGTGTACTAGAATTGGTATTCTAGTACACTGTACTCTGGGGGCGGCTCGGAGGTTTTCGACGAGATCAGAATGAGACACTCGTCGAGCAGCGTAGGAAATCTTACCCACCTTCCCGCCTCGCAACGTTTTTTATGTAAATACGCATTTGGTGCCGCAGCTAAACGTCGCCTCCCTTCCCTCCCTCCCGTCTCCCCACGGTCTTTCGCGGGACGGAAGAAGTCGCGTTTGCTCTCTATATATGGTGATTGTAAAGGAGAAAAGAGACGCTTAATTCTGCAGCCCTTCAGGGAGCACGGCGCAGAATGCGCGTTTGCTCTCCGACGTTCATTCGCTCCCCGTAAAAGCGCGCGTCCCTCGCGCCCTTTCACTCGCACGTACAGCGTCCGGAGCGTGGTGACGATTTCATCGCCATTGACGTCATACGGAACCTCACGGCACCGGCGACGGCATAAATCCGCTTTGGAGTGTCCATATAATTGCTATCGCAATAAAATTCAATTTACGCGTAAGTGCACTGTCATCAACATGACATTCAATTTAACACAATTAATTTTGAAGGAACTTGGGTGCAATTTCATAAAGTTGTTCGATTCGCCGGCACGAATGCGAACCAGTTCATGGCAAGGCTTAAAAATGTCGGAAATGGTGCAGCCACGTTTCATCAGGGCAAGCAAAACGCTTCACTTATGCCTTCACTGGCAAACGTGGGTGATATTGTTCCCCTTCAATTCTATTCCTTGGCTTTAGAGTGTAATAAATACACAAGAGAATCACCTGCGCTGACAATTATCTCGTTTAATCCAAAATCGCATTGCAAATTGCTGAGTACAAGCGGTTGAATTGTGGGCTATGGCAAATACAAAACATTCTAGTATATACATCTGACGTAAACAACACACACCGCGTTGCATAGACAAAGCAGATGCACCTGAGCAGGGTTTCAGTGGTGCTTGTGCCCGTGTGCTGCGTTGTCTGCTTCGTACCTGCATGTTCGCACTGACGTGGTAATGTCAGTAGGGAGGATGCAGAAAAACCGAGAACCAACCCAGCACCTTTCTCGGCGTGGTTCAGAAGTCGCTGTCGCTACAATGTTGAAACAAATGGCAAGGTCCAGACCTCGTAACTGGTTCAGGTGGTGTAGACAAATCAAACAGACCTCATATAGTGTTACATTGTATTTTGATGTGTAATATACTATGTTGATATAATTTCGTAAACATTTACTTTTACAGTGCTCTAAACATGGAGCATAGTGTACTGAAATCTTGCAGTCTTTTCAGTTGCAGTGAAAGATTGATTAAGTCTAGGGCCTGACGAAATCTCCTCTGGTCGGGAAGAAACATGGCTAGAACAGGAAACAGTCAAAACAGAGAAAGATTTATTGCATCAAAAGTACTGCAGTCATTTGTGTGATATAGTTAATTTATACTTTTATGTACATGTGTGTAAGGACCATCAAGTACCCAGCAGACAACATTCCCAAAGAACGGACACATAACTTGACACTTCAACAAATGGCTCAAGCTGCATCATCTGGAACATGCATCAGTGGTATCAAAGGGCCGTCTCCTCTGATCAGCCTGAGACACTTTGATATAATTTAGGGTTTTACTCCTGTTGCTTGGTGTGACTCGGCAGCTCACTGATCTGTGGCTACCAGATGTCAATGAGCCATATTATATTGGGACACCACAGGTTTTTGAAGTGCTGGACAACCGCCTCCAAAGTCTAAAGCCACCACTCTGCTTTATTCGCCTTCAGCGTTCTTTGGCTTTGAGAAAGTATTGGAAAGCCACAGAATGGCAGCAGTGGCTTTTGTATTTTTCACTTCCATGCCTTCAGGGAATTTTCCCATCAGAATATTTGAAACACTTCTCACTTTTTGCAAAAGGCATTTGCCTCTTGCTGAAGGACTGTGTGTCTTCAAGAGATGTCACAGAAAGCACACATTGCCTTGCGAGATTTGTTGTAGACACACAGTTTCTGTACAGGAAGAAGCACATGACTTTTAATATGCATCAAATTATGCACTTGACAAGAAGTGTAGTTCTTCAGGGACCACTTTGGGCACATTCGTGCTTTGCATTTGAAACCAACCTTGGTAAGCTGAAAGAGCTAGTGACATCAGCCAAAGGTGCTTCATTGCAAATTGTGGAACGCTTGCTGATGAGTAGCAGCAGCAAAAAACTGAAAGCATTGGCCACCATGCAAACACAGAACTTCATGTCAAAAGCTAAGAAAGCCTCATGCAAGAACACGGTGCTGCAGTTAGGTAAACCACGAGAACTGCATGAACCAGTCCTTGGCTTTGTTAAGTCTAAGCTTCATGACCGTAGAGGCTTGGGCTAGTCGGTACATACTCGATAGGGAAACAGCACAAAAAAAAAACACGACAAGAAGACAAGAAGGGAGACACACACCAGCGATGACTGACGACGGAATTCGTTATTCAGAAAGGAACACATATATACGAAAAGAAAAAGAAAGAAAGAAAAGAAGGGTAGATAAGTGCGCATGGGCAAAAAATAGACACCGATTAGATTTGGATTTCCCGCGAATTATGACGGTTCCGGAGATATGTTAGTTCTGCCTCAGACAAGGCCACAGACGGAGTGCTGACGCAAGACGTACCATTCCTTGCAATGACAGCAGCCTCAAAGATGGTAGCGTTTGCGGATCGTGCACTGCGAAAAGTCAAGTGCCGGATTGCGGCACAGATCACAAACACTGCAGTGTAAGGCCAAGTTGGTGCCAGTGCCGGAGTGAAGGCTGTAGGCATACTCTCTTAAGCGATCGTTTAGGCAACGACCAGTCTGTCCAATGTAGGAGCGTCCACAGGGAAGAGGCACCTCGTACACCACGCCTGCTTTGCACTGGACGAATGGTGTGGCATGGTTCTTTTTACAATCTGGCTGTTCGGATTTGTCCTGGTTGACCTGACGGCAAAGTCGACTGAGCTTGTTAGGCGCGGACAAAACTACACGCTGCGCGATTCTCTTTATGCTGTGGGAGACGCCATGAATGTAGGGTATGACGGCATACCTGCTTCTGCCGCCATCTGGCTGCTTCACGGGCGACAGTTTTGCACACTTTTCAAGAAGTTTTTCCGTGACGCCGGTGAGGAGTGGACGCGGGTATCCTGCACTGAGCAGCCTCTCCACTTGGGAACAGAAGGTGGTGTGCACCTGGTGATAGCAGGAGCGCTGGAGAGAATT